>NC_136527.1:2169040-2176540 GCF_053919585.1 Euprymna scolopes
GCTTTCCTTTTTTTTTTTAAATTCGGGTTTATCAACTCTCTTCCTGATCTACATTAATGATCTTCCAAATCACATCCTTCCATCATTCATAGACATCTATGCAGATGACACTACTATCTATAGTAGCACATTTAAGACTGTAAACGACCAAGTTCTCTCTGATTCTCTTTCCTCTGATCTTGAGCAAGTGGTACAATGGGGAAAGAGGTGGCTGTTTACTTTTAATGCATTTAAAATCAATCTTTTATCTTTACATCATCAACGCTCTTATCCCCATCTGGCATCAATTGAAATGAATGGCTCTCGTCTAGGGGAGGCCTCATGTTTTGACAAGCTTCTGGGTTTGACCGTTACTCCTGATCTTTAATGGAACACATACATTAAATCCGTTGCCAAGGCCGCTGGAAAAATGGTGGGATCCTTTTATCGATCCAGTAGATATCTCACTGCTGATGCAATTCTCTATGTATATAAGAGCCAGGTACGTCCAAGGATGGAATACTGTTGCCACATCTAGGTAGGAGCTGCTAGAAAGGACATCTTGCCTTGATAGAGTTCAAAATAGACTTCGTAGCCTCGTAGTGGATGCTTTATCGTTATTTTGATGGCAAGTGCTCGACTGAGCTCCAATCTATGCCCCCCTTCACCAAACTTTTACGCGAAACACCCGTCTAGCAGAAAACACTATCAACAATTTGTCCAACTCTTTATTTGTACCTAAACCTAAATGTAGATTCCATGAACAAAGCTTTTTTCATAGAAGTGTACGCCTGTGTAACTGTCTTCCGTTTTCCTGCTTTCCAGCTGATTACAATATGGTTGTCTTCAAGTCTAAGGTAAACAAGTTTTTTATGAGCCGTTCCATATAAGTTAACAAATTTACCGAATTTCCATTAGTAACGATTACTATATTGTCCAATTGACTACAGTACACTCTTTAACCTTTATCCTCGAGTGGCCTCTTGGCATTGATAAGTGGTGATGCCTATGTAAAAAACAAAACAAAACAAAAAAACGTCTTCGTGGAATTAAATATAAGGAATATAACACTTAATCGCTTGTATATCCACTCCCTTTCCTTCATCATAATTTATAACCCTAGCCAACAGGACTGCTATTTATTACGCCTGTTTGCCGACAAAACTTGTAATTAGAATATTGAATCTAAAACTATGTACTTCAATTTGAGGAGGAGGTGATTTTTATCAATAGGGGTTGTTTTTGAAAATAATAATACTATACTGTATTAATATCAAGATCTCTAATTTTTTTTTACAACAAAAAAAGTTATATATTTTTTTTTTACACAGTGATCACCATTCATCAAGGCCCGGAAGCCACTCAGGGAAAAGGGTTATTGCAAGTACATTACGTTAGTGTGGAGATTTGATGAAGTGTTTACTTAAGGGGGCGGTTCATTAGGAATTTGTTAACGTTGGACTTGAACACATCAAAGTTGTAGTCAGGTGGGAAGCAGGCAAACGGAACAGAGTTCCACAGGCGCGCACTTCTAAGAAAGAAGCTTTGTTCATGGAATCCGCGTTTTGATTTAGGCACAGATATAGAGTGAGGGAAATTTTTGACAGCGGCTTCAGCTAGACGGGAGTTTTTCGTGAAAGATTAGCGAGTGGGGACCAGAGATTGGAGTTCAGACGAGCACCTGCCATGGAAATAACGATAAAACAAGGATAGGCTCGCAACGTCTCTTCTGTGGGAGAGAGGTTGCAGGGTAGAGAAAAGGGCATCCCCCACTAAGCCACGAAGTTTATTTTGTACTCTGTCAAGGCAGGATAGGCTGTTTTTAGCAGCTCCTGCCCAGATATGGCAACAGTATTCCATCCTTGGACGTACTTGGCTTTTATACAGATAGAGAATTGCATCAGTAGCGAGATATCTTCTGGAGCGGTAGAATGGGCCCCACCATATTTCGGGAAAAGGTGATATAGATAACGAACTAGACAAAATACTGTTAGAAATTCGCCCGTGATATAAGTTGTTTTTTTAATAGTATTTTGTCTAGTTATTTATAACACTTTTTCTCAAACTTACCATGTTAAAGAGAGAGTCGGGCGCCATTTTGAATTTTCCAATACACCAGTAAACACTGCATGTTTTTCGAGCTGAATAAACATGTTACATTGAATAAAAACACGAAAAATATATCCAGTTTGGCAGAAAAGTAACTTATCTTGCCTTTGATAACATTTATTTGTTATATATTTGTTTTTTGACAACTTTTTCGAATCTATGTGTACAGTAATACAAAACCTTTTTCCAGTATTTTTTTTTTAACCATTATCAAGCCTCTAACTTAGTATGGACTTTCTAAATAATCTGCAGAATCTGCAGAAGAGGGTTCTAACTCTTCTATACTTTCACCTAACAATTTAATAAATAAATTAACTTGGAAAATTGAAACCCCCCACCGGAAGTCATGTTACTGATGAAGTTTAATATCAGGAACTGAATCTGATCAAACACCGTCCGCTGCTAACTTTGAATCGAGCACTCTTCTGGTTTGGCAATATTTATGAAATTATCTGCTTTTGTTTTGTTTTTTTGTGTTGTCACAATTCGCAAGCAAAACTTTTTCAATTTTATTTATTGCGGACGTAATAAATAAAATTAATAAGTAATACTCATCTCAATAATGAATCGCAATTAAATAATATTTATAACATCTTGAAACAACAATAATAAAGATGGGGATAATAGTCCGCAAATAAATAAATAATATATAATTTAATTGGAATTCATTATTGAGATGCGTATTATTTATTTTTTTATTTATTGCGGATAATTTTCCTCATTTTTTTCTTAGTTGTTTCACGACGTTTCGGCCAACTATTCCTCTGGCCTTCGTCAGGTGGTAACCGCGACGGATAGGAACTTCGAATCTATTACGTTTTGGCCAAGTAAGCCTCTGACCGGCTTTGGGTAGGATTGAAACCGCTATCTTCAGACAATTCTCACTTGAAAGCGTAGAGATTCAACGTCTCTATAAACTGCGCCACGAAAGGCGATCAAGGTTGAATATTTTGGTCTTATAAATTCATGTTTTTATTTATTATCTGATCTTCCATGCAGTGGCGTATCTAGGGTATGGCAGGCATGGCCCATGCCATGGGCGCCACTCTGACATGGGCGCAAAAATTGCTTGACAAAAATTAAAATTAGTAGTTAGGTATATCTAAGGTATAAATTATTAAGAAGGGGCGCACATTCAAACTTTGCCATGGGCGCCATTTTACATAGGTACGCCACTGCTTCCATGGTCAGGTCCATACCGAATAGTATATATGTTATTTAATTAGAATTCATTATTGAGATGAATATTGTTTATTAATTTATTTTATTGCGGACTATTATCCTCATTTTAGTTGTTCTTTCACGACGTTGCGGCCAACTATTCATCTGTCCTTCGGGATAGTTGGCCGAAACGCCGTGAAACAATTCAGAAAATGATGAAGATAATAGTCCACAATAAATAAAATTGAAAAAAAAAAAAGTTTTACTTGCGAATTGGGGAAAAAACATAAACAAAGAAAAAAAACAAAACAAAAACATTTCATAAATACTGGTAAACCAGAAGAGTACCCGATTCCAAGTTAGCAGCGAACGGTGTTTGATCAGATTGATATTAAACTTTATCAGTAACATAACTTCCAGCGGAGTTTCAATTTCCCAAGTTTATTTTCCCAAGAAATATTTAAAGTTTTATGTGCGTGCGTATATATGTGTGTGTGTTTGTGTGTGCGCGCGCGTGCGTGTGAAAACCTTTAAATATCTGTCATTAATATATTTATATGCCAATAAGATTTTCATCGTTTTTTGTTTCGTGTTTTGAATTCTTTGCGATCATTTAGCAATGCAGACGAGATTTGAAGTCGTTTCGCAAATACGTCACCGTTTGAAAGGTCAGAGTGAGAGAGACAGAGAAAGAGAGATAGAGATAGAGATAGATAGATAGATAGATAGATAGATAGATAGAGAGAGAGAGTGAGAGAGTGAGAGAGTGTGTGTGTGTGAGGGGGGAGAGAGAGAGGAAGAGAGGGAGAGAGAGAGAGAGAGAGAGAGAGAGAGAGAGAGAGAGAGAGAGAGAGAGTCTAAAAAAAAAAAAGCACAAAATGTCTACGAAACTCCAGCGGTCGGCGCCGCCATGTTGATTGGCCGCCTAAAACGTCACAACATTTCAATAATCTCCCATCAAATCTGGTCAAAATGGGAAAATTACTCGACCAAAATGGCCGACGACATATCGTTTTATTAGCGCTTATCGCTAGTTAAGTTGACCTTTGCCTTGTTTTATGGAACCAAAAAAAAAAAAAATAAATAAAAAATAAAAAAAATAGTGAAACGGCTAATATTGGAATAACTGCATCGAAGTAAACACGTTTTATTGGTATTTACCTTTCGACTCGTTTCTATTCATATTAATCAATCTATTAGTTGGTCTGTCTCTATATATATAATATATATATATATATATATAAAATAATCTATATATATATATATAAAATAATCTATATATATATATATATAAAATAATCTATATATATATATATATAAAATAATCTATCTATATATATATATATATATATATATATAAAATAATCTATATATATATATATAAAATAATCTATATATATATATATAAAATAATCTATATATATATATATATATATAAAATAATCTATATATATATATATATAAAATAATCTATCTATATATATATATATATATATAAAATAATCTATATATATATATAAAATAATCTATATATATATATATATATAAAATAATCTATATATATATATATATAAAATAATCTATCTATCTATATATATATATATATATATATAAAATAATCTATATATATATATATATAAAATAATCTATATATATATATAAAATAATCTCTATATATATATATATATATATATATAAAATAATCTATATATATATATATAAAATAATCTATCTATCTATCTATCTATCTATATATATATATATATATATATATAAAATAATCTATATATATATATATAAAATAATCTATATATTTTTTTTTTTTTTCAATTTTCACCCCAAACAAGGCACAGTGCCACTTTGAAGCAGGGGGCTACTATTAGGGAATTAATTAGCGGGGTCATTATGAAGGGAGAAGAGTAGAAAGATGTTTGTTAACATTACACTTGAACTTCTGCATATCATTGCAGTTGGGAAAGCAGAATCCCGGAAGGGAGTTCCAAAGACCCGCAGTTCTGGGGAAGAAACTATTGGAGTAAAAGGCTTTCTTGCACCTAGGGATCTCTACTGTAAAGGGATGAGACTTAGTAGCTTGTCGGGTTTGACGGGGGTAGTTACGTCGGGGAGGTACAAGTGTTTGCAGTTCGTCAGAGCATTCACCATTGAAGTATTTGTAGAACAGGCAGAGGGATGCAACATCTCGTCGATGGGACAGAGGTTGAAGCCTAGATGACAGTTCAGGACCTATCAGGTTGGCGACTCTTTTTTGAACCCTGTCCAGGAGCGAGAGACAAGCAGCAGATGCACCAGCCCAGATGTGACAACAGTACTCCATACATGGGCGAATGGTTGCCTTATAGAGGTATAGGATACTGGTAGGCGTAAGTAGTTTTCTAGCACGGTAGAGGGAGCCAACCTTCCTTATTCCTTTCCCCCCTGTCTCCCCCTCTCTCTCCATATATATATATATATATATATATATATATATATATATATATATATATATTACATGAGCATCACCACATTATCAAGGCCAAGAGGCCACTCAAGGATAAGGGTTAAAGAGTGTACAGTAGACATTGGACAATATAGTAATCATTAGTAATGAAAATTTGGTAAATTTGATAACTTATATGGAACGGCTCATCAAGAACTTATTTACGTTAGACTTGAAGACAACCATATTGTAGTCAGCCGGAAAGCAGGAAAACGGAAGACAATTCCACAGGCGTGCAGTCCTAAGAAAGAAGCTTTGTTCATGGAATCTACGTTTAGGTTTAGGCACAGATGAAGAGTGGGGGGAATTATTGATAGTGTTTACAGCTAGACGAGTGTTTCTTGTGAAAGTTTTGCGAGGGGGGACCATAGATTGAAGCTCAGTTGAACACTTTCCATGAAAATAACGATACATCAGAGACAAACTCGCAACATCTCTTCTGTGAGAAACAGGTTGCAGGGAAGAGAAAAGGACATCCCCTACGAGGCTACGAAGTCTATTTTGAACTCTATCAAGGCAGGCATTGATATAATATATATATATATATATATATATATATATATATATATATATATATATATATATATTAGTGATGGGACGATCTTCTATCTATATATCTATAAAAGTGAAAGTGTCTGTGTGTGTGTGTGTCTGTGTACATTTCCCTACGCAATAACTCTTTCAATTTTAAGCCTACAGATTCGAAATTTGATATACATGGTACTGAGATTTGGGAAAATCGATGTGATTGGTTTTTGGACATGAATCTAACTTAATAACTTTATTTGAGCCCTAAACAATAAATTTTAAGGGGTCATAATAGCGGTCAAAGTTAAAAAAATTTACTGTTTATTTTATTTTTTTATTTTTTTATTTTTTTGCTCAGCGTACACCTAATAACATCCGGGCAACTCCGGGCACCCATGCTAGTATATCTATAAAAGTGAAAGTGTCTGTCTGTGCGTGTGTCTGTGTGTGTACATTTCCCCACGCAATAACTCTGTCAATTTTTAGTCTACAGACTCGAAATTTGATATACAGCGTCCTGAGATTTGGGAAAATCGATGTGATTGGTTTTCGACCAGGAATTTTGCGATAAAGGGGTCAAAGTTCAACGATTTTACCTTTGAGAACTCTACCAAACTCCTCCGACAATTTTGGGTCTACACACTTGAAATTTTAGATATAGGTTCCTTGGACATGGATCTAACTTAATAACTTTATTTGAGTCCAAAACAATAAATTTTAAGGGGTCATAATAGAGGTCAAAATTAAAATAAAATTGACAGCATTTTTTTTTTTTGCTCAACATACACCTCCAAATACCCGGGCAACGCCGGGCACCCATGCTAGTACGTTAGATGTGGAGTAGTAAAAATCAATAAATATTTATTATTACATCATTATGTTCACATAAAAAGAAAAATAAAAGAATCATTTTGGCATCCTTCTACCGCTCCACAAGATATCTCACTACTGATGCAATTCTCTATCTATATAAAAGTCAAGTACGTCCAAGGATGGAATACTGCTGCCACATCTGGACAGGAGCTGCTAAAAACACCCTATCCTGCCTTGACAGAGTACAAAATAGACTTCGTGGTTTAGTGGGGGATACCCTTTTCTCTTCCCTGCAACCTCTCTCCCACAGGAGAGACGTTGCGAGCCTGTCTTTGTTTTATCCTTACTACCATGGCAGGTGCTCGTCTGAACTCCAATCTCTGGTTCCCCCCCTCGCCAATCTTTCACGATAA
>NC_136527.1:2181540-2204040 GCF_053919585.1 Euprymna scolopes
ATATTCCGCGTTTCATCCACTCTAGGACTCTTCAGGCTTATGCGCCTATATATATATATATATATTATATATATATATATGTTTTTTTTTTTTTTTTTTTTGTGTGTGTGTGTGTGTGTGTGTGTGTGTGTGTGTGTGTGTGAAAAAATGCGAGTTGGGAATCGGGTCCCGGTTTCGAATCTCGCTAAATTCTGCCACTCCGATGAGTCGTAGATGACGAAGCACGTTTCAGTAGATAATTATATTTTAAAAACAATATATATGTCGCTCCCGATATCGGAGATACCAAATTGGTTAAAGGTAAAATTATTCTCAACTCGAATTTAAGTAAATAATTGAATTCATTCAAAACGTATTGCAAAAACACAAAAACAGGTCACGCGTAGTCTAATATATATATATATATATATATATATATATATATATATATATATATATATATATATATATATATATATATATAATTATTGACTAAAATAATTAAATACCTACAGACACTAGTGTTTCATCCTTTCGGGAATCATCAGTGCAGGGTGTCACGATTACCACTGGTCAGGAGATTCGAACTCTGGCAACAAAAGTCATGTCTAGCTTCATTAGCAAAGAACGAACCATTCGGCTACCGATAATCGCGAGAGATACAGTTGAAATTAAACATTTATTCTTTTTAAATGCTTTTAACATCTGTCAGAGTGATCTAATCATTATATGACGACCTACGCCTATATTACAACTGAAAGCGCTAAACGATAAAAAACAAGTTTCTTAAAGGGGCTAACATAATTTTTTACTATAATAATTAAATACCTACAGACACTAATGTTTCATCTTTTCGGGAATCATCAGTGCAGGATGCCATGATTAATGCCAGTCGAGAGATTCGAACCCTGGCAATATATATATATATATATATATATATATATATATATATATAGCTTAACGTCTGTGTGTGTGTCTGGTCACGAACAGGCTCCTATATGGTTGACTATTATAGAAAACTGATCACATATAATGATAGTAGATGTATCGAGACACAGGAATGGATATGTTTGATCTGGAATAATGATGATTCATTAAAATTGTGGGGTCTGCGTACGCGCCTGGTCGACAACAAAGTATGGAAATAAAAAAATTAAAAGTTAAAAAAAACAAACGTTTACAAGTGTTGTTGATATAGATGTACATAATAATACTTTGATAAGTATATTTTAACTTAAATAAGGATGGTATAATAAAATTATGGGGTCTGCGTTCACGCCTGGCCTCCATAGAATGGAAATAGGCACACACTTTAATAAAGACTTTTCATATCTATCTGCGTAAATATACTTTGATAATTATGTTTCAGTTTGAGGAAATATGGTATAATAAAATTATGGGGTGTTCGTTCGCGCCTGACCTCGATAGGATGGAAATATGTCACAAAGTTTAACAAGGTTTTTTTTAATATAGATCCACAGAATATTGTGATAAGTGTTTCAGTGTGAACAGGTATTGTATAATAAATTATGGGGTTTATCTATTTTATTTTTACTTTCATCATATTTTGCTTTGGTTTTGATACCCCGAAATTCGAAGCTATCTCTTTACAACCCTTCCTTTTCATAACCTATCATACTTTCATAAATCGGAGTCCATTTTCTGTACGCTGTTTTTGAACCCAGTCAACGACGGGTACGTTTGCTAGCGTATATATATATATATATATATATATATATATATATATATATATGTTTTTATTTGTTTTTGTTAGTTTTTATTTGTTTTTTGTTGAATTCAAGTATTTATCAACTGACACGTGTTAAGAAGCCTAAACCTTACTACACGGCTAACTTCGCAGGACTACTAAATGTATCACTTTTATGTAGATGTTTTTATTTGTTATATATATATATATATATATATATATATATATACATACATATATATATATATATATATATATATATAGATATAGATATAGATATATATATGTAATGAAAATAATGGAAAAAGTATTCCGACAAAATAGAGAAATAAAAAGGAACAAACTGTATTATGTATTCATCAACGTTTCGTCTTTATTTCATCCAGAGAAAGTCTAGAAATAAAGACGAAACGTTGATGAAAACATAATACGGTTTGTTCCTGTTTATTCTCTCTCTCTCTCTCTCTCTATATATATATATATATATATATATATATATATATATATGACGATCATTGCAACGTCTTGTCAGACGAGTGCCACTCCCTCAGACACTTAAAGTCCATGCGCCCAAAAATTACTTCTATCGCCACAGGACCATTTTAATAGACAAATGCCTGAGGGAGTATCTATACACAGATGATGTTACAGAGTCTTAGCTTTGTATGCCAGC
Organism: Euprymna scolopes; assembly: GCF_053919585.1. Classification (NCBI taxonomy): domain Eukaryota; kingdom Metazoa; phylum Mollusca; class Cephalopoda; order Sepiida; family Sepiolidae; genus Euprymna; species Euprymna scolopes. The sequence goes on from NC_136527.1 coordinate 2,183,901, forward strand.
TACGTCTCTCTCTTGGTTCCAAAGGTTGAGATCCAGCAACAAGCAAGAGCAAGATAGCCAGCAAGAAGTTAAACTGCAGAACAACTTAATGCGGGTACTGATCTCCCGCTTTATGTTTTTTTAAATCAAAGATTTGCTTCTCCTAGAAAGGTTGCCTTCACCACGGCTTACGGGAGCCCTCTCCACCCCAACACACACATACACACAGTGCTAGTTGGCCGTGGACCCCGAAAAAGGGTTCAATCGCCCTTTGAAAGGTCTTGTTTTTAATCCTTCAGGGTGACTAGCCGCCCTCCTCACCAAAGAAGTCTGGTGGGGGAATCAGGTTAGTCGCTGGTTACCCGACTATGAGGCAGGTATTACTGGGTTACATGGTACCAGCAGCATATGACATGACCTATATATATATATATATATATATATATATATATATATATATATATATATATATTTTATTACATTTTCACCCCAAACAAGGCAAATTGCCACTTTGGTGTAGGGGGCTACTATCAGGGGCAACAACTACTGGGGTACTATGTAGGGATTTGGGCAGCAAGATGTTGTTTCACGTTACACTTGAACTTCTGCACGTCAGTACTGTTGGGGAAGCAGGGACATGGAATGGAATTCCAAAGTCTAGCGGTTCTGGGGAAGAAACTACTGGAGTAAAAAGATCTTTTACATCTAGGGATCTCTACAGTGTGGGGATGGGATTTAGAAGCCTGTCGGGTTTGTCGAGGGTGTCTACGTCGTGGGGGCACAAGTGATTGCAGTTCGTCAGAGCATTCACCACTAAAATACTTGTAGAAAAGGCAGAGGGATGCAACATTTCGTCGATGGGACAGAGGCTGAAACTTAGATGCCAGTTCAGGGCCTATCAGATTGGCGACTCTTTTTTGAACCTTGTCAAGGAGCGAGAGACTAGTAGCAGATGCACCAGCCCAGATGTGACAGCAATACTCCATACATGGGCGAATGGTGGCCTTATAGAGGTACAGGATACTTTCGGGTGTTAGTAGTTTTCTAGCACGGTAGAGAGAGCCCAACTTTCTTGCAGCGGCCCTGGCAATGCCTTCAATTTGATATATATATATATATATATATATATATATATATATATATATATATATATATATAAAGCTGAACGTCTGTTTCTGTGTGTGTGTGGGGGTGTCTGTGTGTGTGCGTGTGTCTTGTCACGAATAGGCTCCTATATGGTTTACTATTTAAAAAAAAAAACTGATTACATATAATGATAGAAGATGTATCGAAGATCAGGAATGAGTATGTTTGATCTGGCAGAACGGTGGTTCATAAAAATTATGGGGGTCTGCGTTCGCGCCTGACCCCCCAAAGTATGGAAATTAAAAAAAAAAACTTTTACAAGTGTTTTTGATATAGATGTATATATATATATAAGAATACTTTGATAACTTAAATAGGGATGGTATGATAAAATCGTGGGGTCTGCGTTCGCACCTGACCTCCATAGAATGGAAATAGGTACAAACTTTAATAAAGCCTTTTCATATCTATCTACGTAAGTATACTTTGATAATTATAATAAGTTTTTTTAAAAGGGGGAGGGTCCACAATAACACCTTAACTTTAATCTTAATTCACGTTAGCTTTTATTTATTTTTTTGAGTTGAATCATATTGTGTCGAATAAATTCACCTCATAAATTCACGTTCTTATTAAAGTGAAACCAAAAAAAAAAAAAAAAACAAAAGTCGGAACTTTAGACAATTCTCGACACAAATTTTGCATAACTGTCTTTTTTCCTTCTGCACTTGCGATGGCACTCTTTCGAAAATAGATAAATAGATAAATAATAAAAATAAGAACGTTACTTGTTATCGTGTCAAAAGAAGGAAAAATCCTGCTCACGTGATTACGTGTCTTTTTAAAAACATTTACATAACCTTTTTATTTTTATTTATATATCTGTTTAAGCTTTTTTGTCAGTGTACTAGAAGAAATTCAGTTGATTACAACCCTTTCTGCGTGTTTTTTTTACATTACAATAGTACAACCCCGAATCCGACGGCGCAATACTACACAGTTCAAGACTGTAAAACTGAAACGAAGCTGTTCTGCTTGAAAAGGGGGCCATTTTCTTCTTATTCATATTATATCGATGGGTTGCTTTAAAAAACTAAAGTAATTACGTGTTTACTTTTTTAATATCCCATTTTGCTGTTTCGGATTATTTTACTAAAGTAAGTAAAGCTTCATTATTTTTCAAACTGTTTTTGTTTCTTTGTTTTTCGATATTTCGTCGATATTATTTAGTAAAAGTGTTTAGCAGAAAAGCCAAAAAACGACTACCCGAAAAAATAAATATACAAGAAATAAATGTTATCATAGTCAATAAAAGTTCAGTTCATGTTTTTTTTTGTTTTGAAATAGTTTTTAATGCTATTTACTTGAAATGATTTCAGCGAACCGAAATTAAAACGAAATTTGAGGCGATAACTACTTAAATGAATTTTTATATAAATTACACATGCCATAATCGAATATTCCTCAAGCACAAAATAACGGAAAACATTAAAATATGTTTAGAAATACTCCTTACGTTGACGGAACTCTCTTACATTGTTAACACAGAATGCTCAGGTGCCCCTCCTTCAAATTGAAAACGGGGCTCTCCATTTCAAAGTTGCTGTCATTTTGATTTTTTAAAACCGGTTCGAGAATTAAAGACAAAAAATTTTTCTTTTACAAACTACTTAAAAATACAAACCAATGAACTTTTCTACCATAAAAGAAACTTTTATTGACTATGGTAACATTTATTTCTTGTATATTTATATTATATATATAACATTTTCGCTTTTTAAGGAAACATCATTTTGTTGGTCACTCTTTGCTACGAATGGAAACAAAGTTTATATAAAAAATATATTTTCGCGAAAATTATCTTTACTTTCATCATATTTTGCTTAGGGTAAAATTTTTGAGTATCAAAACCTATCTCTTTAGAACCCTCTACTTTTCATAACCTATCATACTTTCATCAATCACAGTCCATTTTCTGTAGGCTGTTTTTGAACCCAGTCAACGACGGGTCTTCTGCTAGTAAATATATATATATATATATACATACATATATATATATATACACACATATATATATATATGTATATGTGTGTGTATATATGTATATATATGTATATATACATGTATATATATATTATATATATATATATATATATATATATATATATATAGTAAGTTATAAAATATATAAAATATATATGGTGATTAAGCTACACTGAATATTCCGCGTTTCATCCACTCTAGGACTCTTCAGGCTTATGCGCGAATTCTAGTATCTAGAAAGCTGATTGGCTAACTAAAATCTCAATAGAAGATGCGCATATAAAAACGCATATAAAAACGACAAACAACCACAGAAGTCGCGCATAAGCCTGAAGAGTCCTAGAGTGGATGAAACGCGGAATATTCAGTGAAGCTTAATCGCCATATACATTTTATAACTTACTAACTAGCTCTACCTACGTATTGAGCACTTTTGAAGTAAATACTTAAAGTTTACGCATAAATCTTTACTTTTTTATATTAATTTTATGTGAGTAAATTAAGTAGTTATATATAATATATATATATATATATATATATATATATATATATATATATATATGAACAAATGATTAATAAAACATGTTAAAAGACATCTTGAAAAAGAGTTAAAAACATATTTAATTTTAAAAAAGGAAGCACAAGATAAGTGGATAGTCCTTAATCTGCGGAGTTTCGAAGAAATACTCTCCTTCTCATCAGAGGGCAGGAATTAGCAAAATGCAGGATCGGATTCTGCATATAAAAGTATTTAATGAAACTACAAGTAAGTCACAGATCTTACTTGGTTAAAAAAAGGGTGAGGTAAGGGGAACAGGAGGCAAAAGAAAAATGATAAAAAGATTTTACATGAATGGATAGTCCGGTGAAGGGTAAAAATCCAAAAATGGTAAATCGAAAACGGTCGAATTTAAAATTTCAATCCAATGATTATATATATATATATATATATATATATATATATATATATATATATATATATACAAACATTTCATTTTTCGGCAGAGTAATTCAAAGCTGGTGGCTAGGTGCTCCTTAATCCGCGGAGTCTCAAAGAATGCTTATTTTTCTCATCAGAGGAAAAACTGTTAGCAAAATAATCCAAAAATTACGCTATTTTTTTAAAAACATTTTTATGTATTTGCTGGTTGCTGCAAAACTTAAAAAACATACGAATATAAAAATATAAATATCGAAAACAGTTCATGCAGAGTTCAACATCAAAATTTAATAAAATGTTCCATATTTATATTCTTATGTTTAAATTTTCTTGTGACACCTGTTAGAGGATCAACAAAATTATATCATTAATCATAGTTTTAATTTTTAAATTAATACACAATTTGAATGAAATGAAATGAATGAACTTTGTCCCCCGTTCTTTGATCGAAAAGCGCCACCTGGCGACAGTTTAGTAAAACGCACCAAAAAAATGGCGCCGTCCGTGTAATGTAGAAATGTCCGATATTTTATTATGCTTAAAAATGCTTCAGTTAGTTTAAAAAGAGAAGTTCATTACTTTAACAGCTTGAACTAAAACTAAAACTAAAAATAAATGTCGATTATTCAATATAGAATACGAACTTAGAAAGAGACGCCATTTTCTTTTCAAAATGGATATAACTTCAAAGATGAGTCAAAAGATTTTCGTGAAAGTATGACAACACTGAAACAGCCATGAGACTTTGTCTTGTTGTTGTTGTTGTTGTTGTTGTTGTCGTTCTTCTTCTTCTTCTTCTTATTATTATTACTATTATTATTATTATTATTATTATTATTATTATTATTTATTTATTTATTTATTTATTTATTTATTTTGGTGTGTGAAACACAAAAGGAACTGTGACGAATAATTGGTCCTAGAGAAACACGTCTTGAGAAATACTTTCTACACGGAATCTTTAAAATAACTTCTGGGAGAATTGATTTGAGTTTCTTTTAAAAAAGAAAGAAACGAAAAGAAAAAGAAAGAAAGAAAATAAAATAAAAAATTCTTGTAAAATTTCCCAAAGCGAATTAGTTTACGTCTAGTAAAAAAAAAAAAAAAAAATCACCTTCATATTTTCTCGCATTTATTACTATAACAAATAAAACCCTACATCAAAGCCCATCTTCCAACCCCCTCCCCCCAACATTCCTAGCCAACATAAATTGGAACAAATAGAGGACATTGCCAAATCTGCTGCAAAGATAGTAGCCTTTCTCTACCGTATTAGAGGATATTCTATGTCTTTCAAAGCCACCATTCACCCATGTATGGATTATTTTTGACACATTTGTCACATTTACCGCTAATATCTCCCTCTTAGACATCCTTGGGCCACTTATCAATTATGGACGTTCATCCAAGCAGCATAACATTAATGCAAAATTGCCTCAGGGTACAATCCTTGGACCACTATTATTCCTGATATTCATAAACGATCTCCCCGACAATATTGTGTCAGAGATGGGTATATTTGCTGATGGTACAACGCTCTATTTAAAAAAAAAATTTTTTTTATTACATTTTCACCCCAAACAAGGCACATTGCCACTTTGGTGTAGGGGGCTACTATCAGGGGCAACAACTACTGGGGTACTATGTAGGGATTTGGGCAGCAAGATGTCGGTTCACGTTACACTTGAACTTCTGCACGTCAGTACTGTTGGGGAAGCAGGGACCAGGAATGGAATTCCAGAGTCTAGCGGTTCTGGGGAAGAAACTATTGGAGTAAAAAGATCTTTTACATCTAGGGATCTCTACAGTGTGGGGGTGGGATTTAGAAGCCTGTCGGGTTTGTCGAGGGTGCTCACATCGTGGAGGCACAAGTGCTTGCAGTTCGTCAGAGCATTCACCACTAAAATACTTGTAGAAAAGGCAGAGGGATGCAACATTTCGTCGATGGGACAGAGGCTGAAGCTTAGATGCCAGTTCAGGGCCTATCAGGTTTGCGACTCTCCTTTGAACATGAACGAATAATAATAAAAAAAAAACGGATGTACATAAATCAATGGCAGAATCAGGCCGTAGTGGAATGAGTTCGAAAACAAATAGTAACATTTAATGCTACTAAGATCAAACTTCTTTCCTTTAACAATTACAAGACGCCTCTCCAACCACCGATATCCATGATAAATAACACTCTACCCGAGAATTCTTCCTTCAAACTCCTCGGCCTAACATTCACCGGCAATATGAATTGGAACAAATACATTGAGGATATTGTGAAGGCTGCTGCAAAGAAGGTGGGTTCCCTCTATCGTGCTAGAAGACGACTCACATCTGAGAGTATCCTGTACCGCTACAAGGCCACCGTTCACCTATGCATGGAGTATTGTTACCACATCTGGGCTGGTGCATCTACCACTAGTCTCTACCTCTTGAATAAGATCCAAAAAAAGTTTTCAATCTAATAGTTGCCACTTTGTCATCTAAGTTGGTTGGTTCGTTGGTGGTTTTTGTTTTACGGCATATCAACCCTTTTCGTGTTATTTAATGCCGAATCCAAAGATTTTGAAGAAAATTTTTTTAATAGAATATATTTGTTGTTTTCAAGTCGGTTTCTATTCAACCCATAGTTGGGACCCTAACAGGTACTACCACTCCGGGTCAGAGTGGACCTGGGAACAATGGCAATTAAATTAAATTATACTTACTAATCCAATACACCACTCGAGCAGCCCTTCCATCTACAATCATACAACTAGTAATAATGATGATGATGATGATAATAATAATAATAATAATAATATTAATGAAAATAATAATATTTCTCCTAACAACCATCCTAACACTAACAACACTCATTATCCCCTCCAAAATAATCCTCATACAGACATTGTCCCACCATTTATTGAACACTATGAACAAAATTCCAACTATTTAACTAATACGAATCAGCAAATTAATATTAATATCAGACCTCGAGCTTTTAATAAAGTACATACATATATCGGCGCTACTTCAACATTAATTAAGAAAAGAATATCAAACCACATTTCTTCTTTTAACAACCATAATTCTAATAATAACCAAGGAACTTCTCTAACCACTTTAATAAAAAACTTAACTCTAACAATATTCCTTTCTCAATCAAATGGACTATTATAAAAAAGTTAAGTCTTATACTCCAGGCTCTAAGTCATGTCGCCTCTGCACAACCGAAGCTATAACTATAATTACTTCCCCTCTAAGTAACAATATAATAAATTCTAAAAATGAATTGATCTCTTCTGTAAACATAAGTTCAAATTTAATTATGGCAATTTTGAAATTACATAGTTATTACTTTTACCCTTTATATAGATATAAAATATTTTTTCTTTAAGTTTATCGTTTTTCGACATACTTCTTAATACTTTATAATTTAATAATCCTTTATTTAAATTCTTTATCTCTTCTTTGCATGGCCTGTTTTTATCTGCATTTTCTGTTTTATTTATTTATTTTTTTATCTGCATTTTCTGTTTTATTCTTTAAACTTTCCTATCTATCTAATATATCAATCTACCCACACTTTCATATCTTGTATGTATATTTACTTAAATTTTACTATATAAATTTACTTATTTTTTATTTACTTTTTTAAATTTTTTTTTCCTGAAATTGCAGATACCGACCATCTTCTCCCCTTAAATAATTTTTATTTTTTATTTTTATTCTTATTTTACCTTTTTTATATTATATATTATATTTTATATTTTACTTTTTATTATGTTTCATTTTTTATTTATTTTTTATTTTCTATTTATTTATTTATTTATTTATTATATATTTATTTATTTATTTTTATTTTCCTTTTAATATCGTTTAACAATTCTTGCTGACACCTTTTTTTTTAAGTAATAACCTGTACATTTCAGTTGACCTATATTATTTTGCCCTATATATATTTTCGCGCCTTTAACATTTCTTGTCTGGTTCAGTTTGACTTTTATTTCCCTTTATTTTATATTTTATATTTAACTTTATCATTTTTTTTCTCTCCTTTCTTTTCCCAGATTTTTTTTATTTATAGTTATGCCTCGGAAGTAGAGTGAAAAGCACATCTTATTTTTCTTTTATTAATATTATTTTTTCCTTGTACACATTTTTGTGAATTATTCCATGGATTTCTGCCTTTGGATTATTATGGACCATCTTCTTCCAATTACGGGATGTCTTTGGATTTTACTTGTACAAATGGAAATTCTTTTAACTTTCTTGAAGTTTTACATTTGGATTTTACCGTCACTGGATTTTTTTTTTATCTTCGACCAGACTATCCATTATTGTGTAATCACCCTTTTCTTTACCATATTCCCTCTGCTTAACTTATTTTGTTTTCAAGTAAGATCTTTGACTTATTTGTTGTTTCATCAAATACTTCTGCATGCAAATTCGATCCTGCATTTTGCTAATTCCTACCCTCTGATGAGAAGGAGAGTATTTCTTCGAAACTCCGCGGATTAAGGACTATCCATTTATCTAGTGTTTCCTTTTCAGATTAAATATGTTTTTAACTCATTTCAAAGCGTTAACATATTTCATTAACTGTTTGCTCATATATATATATATATATATATATATATATATATATATATATTTCTCTCTTCTTGAGTTCCTTCAGCTATAATTGAAACCGAAACCAATACTTATATATATATATATATATATATATATATATATATATATATATATATATATAATTGAAACCGAAACCAAATCTTATGGTAAAATTATTTATTACAAGAAATGGAAGATCATAGCAATTAAACGACAGTCACTTGGGAGGAAAAAGATATAAGCGTGACATAACACAGAAGCCTAATTAATATATAGATTACTGAATCCCGGACAACGCCGGGCAAAGAGAGAGCTAGCATACTACTACTACTACTAGTATTAACGAATGGCGTTGTAAACAAGCCAAAACGAGATGAAAGGTGCCACTGAAGGTGTGACACCGAACGCGATAAGAAACGCTGTTTATGTGTTTCGTGCCAGACATTGGCCATTGGCGAAGAATTTGTTCGCAAAGTAAAAAATAGATTTGACCACAAACTTATCAGAAATTTATTTGCTCTCTTAAACAAAAAAATGACTATAATCGAATTCGCGTTTTCTTTATCTGTAAAATTTATATACAGACATTATTAGTTACATATGTGCATACATGTTTCGGTGGGGACTCAATTCATCGATAACCGATTCTCTTCTCTGCTTTGATGAAGTGTTGTCCTGAATTGGGACCCCACTGAAACATGTAACCAACAATATTTCTATAATAAACAAAAGATATACTCTTTGATAATCACGTGAGTTTCATTGAATTTACATGTGGGAAACCAATCGATATAACCGTTATATATATATATATATATATATATATATATATATATATATATATATATATATATATACATATATATATACATATATATACAATATTATATGCATGCTCGATTATATATATAATATATATGTATATATACATATACATATATATATACAAGGAGAATATGTGGGGGTAGGAGGAGGGGGTTACTTTAAAAATATCCCACATATTTCCCTCCCCCTCCATGTATCCCTATGCCCTCAGCCACACAAGAAATGAACTTCCCCACAAGTTCCTTAAACTCCAAAACTAAAACATTACCGACATACCAAGCACCCCATCCCACCTTTCCCCCTTGTTCCCTTCCTCTCTTTCTTCCGCCCTTCTCGCACCCCTCCCCTGACCTCATTCCCTCTTTCACTCTTTCATCCCATAATAACGAACATTTCTGTAAAAGTCTGAGGAAGCTACAGACGGCCAATAATACGGCGGGGTAGCCGAAACAATAATGTAACTTAACAGAAAGATACGGTAATAAAAAATAAAACGCATATTTGCTCTACAACAGTACTGAGCGCTTTCTTCAGTTTTTATTAATTACCATCTCCACTATATATATATATATATATATATATATATATATATATATATATATATATATATATATATATATATATATATATCTCCAATATTATATAATATTATATTGTATTCCTGCACGTCACCAATTGAAAACGAATAAAGAAAAGTTCGTATTCTTTTTTATACATTTCCATTCTCACACACACACACACACACACACACACACACACACACACACACACACACACACACACACACACACACACACACACACACATATATATATATAGTGATTTATAAAATATATACGGCGATTAAGCTACACTGAATATTCCGCGTTTCATCCACTCTAGGACTGTTCAGGCTTCAGGCGCATAAGCCTGAAGAGTCCTAGAGTGGATGAAACGCGGAATATTCAGTGTAGCTTAATCGCCATATATATTTAATAAATTAAGAACTAGCTCTACCTACGTATTGAGCACTTTTGAAGTAAATACTTAAAGTTTACGCATAAATCTATACTTTCGTATATTAATTTATGGGAGTAAAGTAAGTATATATATATATAAATAAAAAATACTAAAAAATAATAAATAAATAAAAATGTTATATACGTCCAAACAAATTAAAAAGGGCGACTTTCTAAGTAAAATAAAAAGAAATGAGCTTCGAGGCGGAGCCAATATTAACCATATGTATCGCTTGAAAAAACAACAATAACAATATATATATATATATATATATATATATATATATATATATATATATATATATATATATATATGTATATATATATATATGTATATATATATATATATATATATATTTGTTAACTATTTTTGGGAAAAGAATTCCATTAAGGTGCTCAATTACAAAGAAAAAATTTCAATATAAGGGCTTAATATTTATTTATATATTCAAAACTGTAAAGAAGGTCAGAAAAACGTTGGTACCGTCGGTTTAAAGCCTACCACAAGGGGGACCGGTTAATGGTAAGTAATGTAAAGCTCTCGTCAGTCATGTTGTTTTCTGTTTATCCTTTGTCATCTATAAAACAGAAAAAAAATATGGCTGACGAAAGCCTAACATTAACCCGTCTCTCTTATGTTAGGCTTGAAACCGACGGTACCAATGTTTTCTTAGCTTCTGTACAGGTTTAAATAAATAAATAAATAAATATATATATATATATATATATACATATATATATATATATATATATATATACAAAACGAGAGAGAGAGGGAGAGAGAGAGAGAGAGAGAGGGAGAGAGAGAGCGAGGGAGAGAGAGAAAATAAAAAAGGAACAACCAAGTTACGTGTTCATCAACGCTTCGTCTTTGTTTCAAAACTTCATCCGAATGAATGAAATAAAGAAAGCAGAATAAAAGTAAAGATATTTGAAAACATATATTAATGTAAAGAAATGTATGACTCTGTTCCATTTCAGAAACGGAATATGTCTTTAGAAATTAAAGAAAGAAAAAAAGGGGGGGAGGCATAGTGAAAAAGAGTAAAATTTATTTTATTTCATTTTTAACGTCATATAGCCATTAATATATTCAAAAATATTTTAACGTCATATAGCCATTAATATATTAAAAACTATTTTAACGTCATATAGCCATTAATATATTAAACATATTTTAACGTCATTTAGCCATTAATATATTAAAAATATTTTAACGTAATATAGCCGTTAATATATTTAAGAATATTGTCACGTCATATAGCCGTTAATATATTAAAAATATTTAACGTCATTTAGCAATAAATATATTAAAAAATATTTAACATTATTTAGCCATTAATATATTAAAAATATTTTAACTTCATATAGCCATTAATATATTACAATATTTTAATGTCATATAACCGTTAATATATTAAAAATATTTTAACGTCATATAGGCATAAATATATTAAAACTATTTTAACGTCATATAGCCATTAATATATTACAAATAGATTTTAACGTCATATAACCGTTAATATATTAAAATATATTTTAAACTTATATACAAATTAACATATTAAAAATATTTTAACGTCATATACCTGTTAATATATTAAAAATATTTTAACGTTATATAGCCGTAAATATATTAAAAATATTTTAACGTCATGTAGCCGTTAATATATTTAAAATATTTTAACGTCATATAGCGGTTATTATATCAAAAATATTTTAACGTCTATAGCCATTAATATATTAAAAATATTTTGATGACATATAGCCGTCAATATATTAAAAATATTTTAACATCATATAGCCGTTAAAATATCAAAAATATTTTAAAATATTTTAACGTCATATAGCCGTTAATATATTAAAAAAAATTTTAATGTCATAATGCCGTTAATATATTAAAAAATATTTTAACGACATATAGCCATTAATATATTAAAAATATTTTAACGTCATATAGCCATTAATATATCAAAAATATTTTAACGTCATATAGCCATTAATATATTAAAAATATTTTAACGTCATATAGCCATTAATATATTAAAAATATTTTAACGTCATATTACCGTTAATATATTAAACAAATATCTACACGTCATATAGCCATTAATATATTCAAAATATTTTAATGTCATATAGGTATTAATATATTAAAAATATTTTAACGTCATATAGCCGTTAATATATTAAAAAATGTGTTAACGTCATATAGCCGTTTATATATTAAAATATTTAACGTCATATAGCCATTAATATATTAAAAATATTTTAACGTCATATAGCCGTTAATATATTAAAAATACTTTAACGTCATATAGCCATTAATATATTAAGCATAATTTAACGTAATATAGCCGTAACGAGGTTAAAAATATTTTAACGTCATATAACCGTTAATATATAAAAATTTTAAACGTCATATAACCGTTAATATATTTAAAATATTTTATGGCCATATAGCCGTTAATATATTAAAAATATTTTAACGTCATATAGCCGTCAAAAATATTTTAACGTCATGTAGACGTTAATATATTAAAAATATTTTAACGTCATAAAACGGTTAATATATTTAAAAATATTTTAACGTCATATACCTGTTAATATAATGAAAAGATTATTATCGTCATATAGACGTTGATATATAAAAATATTTTAACATCATTTAGCCGTTAATATATTAAAATATTTTGCTGCCCATATCCCTACATAGTGCCCCAGTTGTTGCTGACCCTGATACTAGCCCCCTACACCAAAGTGGCAATGTGCCTTGTTTGGGGTGAAAAAAAATGTTTAACGTCCTATAGCCGTTGATATATTAAAAATATTTTAACGTAATATAGCCATTTATGTATTAAAAATATTTTAACGTCATATAGCCGTTGATATATTAAAAATATTTTAACGTCATATAGCCGTTAATATATTAAAAATATTTTAACGTCATATAGCCGTTGATATATTAAAAATATTTTTATGTCATAAAACCGTTTATATATTTAAAAATATTTTAACGTCATATACCTGTTAATATATTAAAAAAATTATTATCGTCATATAGCCGTTAATATATTAAAAATATTTTAACATCATTTAGCCGGGAATATATTAAAATATTTTACTTCCTATAGCCGTTAATATATTAAAAATATTTTGACGTCATTAAGCCGTTAATATATTACAAATATTTTAACGTCATATAGCCGTTAATATATTAAAAATATTTTAACGTCATAAAGCCGTTGATATATTAAAAATATTTTAACGTCATATAGCCGTTGATATATTAAAAATATTTTAACGTCATAAAGCCGTTGATATATTAAAAATATTTTAACGTCATATAGCCGTTAATATATTAAAAATATTTTAACGTCATATAGCCGTTAATATATTAAAAATATTTTAACGTCATAAAGCCGTTGATATATTAAAAATATTTTAACGTCATAAAGCCGTTGATATATTAAAAATATTTTAACGTCATATAGCCGTTAATATATTAAAAATATTTTAACGTCATATAGCCGTTAATATATTAAAAATATTTTAACGTCATATAGCCGTTAATATATTAAAAATATTTTAACGTCATATAGCCGCTAATATATTAAAAATATTTTAACGTCATATAGCCGTTAATATATTAAAAATATTTTAACGGCATATAGCCGTTAATATATTAAAAATATTTTAACGTCATAAAGCCGTTAATATATTAAAAATATTTTAACGTCATATAGCCGTTGATATATTAAAAATATTTTAACGTCATAAAGCCGTTAATATATTAAAAATATTTTAACGTCATATAGCCGTTAATATATTAAAAATATTTTAACGTCATATAGCCGTTAATATATTAAAAATATTTTAACGTCATAAAGCCGTTGATATATTAAAAATATTTTAACGTCATATAGCCGTTAATATATTAAAAATATTTTAACGTCATATAGCCGTTAATATATTATGTGGCACTGAAATCAAACGTGATTTATTGACTTATTGTATGTATAAATTGTTATAGGTGGTGTTTCCTATGGTGTGAGAAACTTAACCTGTGTTTAAAATTAATTTTTTTTTTTTTTAAATAAAAAATTACTTGTTAATGGCGGTACATTATAGAAACCTCCAGGTTGTTTAATTGTGTTTGCATTTTCGATAAGCGCTGATTCAATAATTCTCCGTTACGATTTTTTTTTTTTTACACAGTGATCAACACTTATCAAGGCCCGGATTGCAAGTACATTACGTTAGTTTGGAGATTTGATGAAGTGTTTACTTAAGGGGGCGGTTCATTAGGAATTTGTTAACGTTGGACTTGAAGACATCCAAGTTGTAGTCAGGTGGGAAGCAGGCAGACGGAACAGAGTTCCACAGGCGTGCAGTTCTAAGAAAGAAGCTTTGTTCATGGAATCCGCGTTTTGATTTAGGCACAGATATAGAGTGGGGGAAATTTTTCACAGTGTATTTAGCTAGACGGGTGTTTTTCGTGAAAGATTGGCAAGGGGGGACCAGAGATTGGAGTTCAGATGAGCACCTGCCATGGAAATAACGATAATGTTTGAAAGATGTACTCTCAGATTAAGAGTCACTGGTGGTAGAGAAGGTTCCTTGAAGGAAACCAGTTTAGTCTTGGCAGCATTGTAAAGCATGGCAAAGGACACTAATAATTTTTTAAGTAAAGGACATTTTTATCATACATAGTAAAGGACGCTAATCATAAAAAAATATATAATTGTCGAATGTATTATTCTCTCATCTATTGAAGCATAATTATAATTTTAACTTCAAAAATAGTTAAATTTATCTATTATATAAATCTAACCTGTCCATTTAAATGTATGTATGTATGTATGTCAAGTCATGTCCTATTCTACTGGTACCATATAACCCAGTACTACCTGCCTCATGGTCGGGTCACCGGTGACTCAACTGGTACCCCCACCAGACTTGCTTGGTGAGGAGAGTGGCTAGTCTCCCTGAAGGATTAAAAACAAGACCTTTCAAACAGCGAATGAACCCTTATTCGGAGTCAATGACCAACTAGCACCGTTTGTGTGTATGTATGTGTGTGTTGGGGTGGAGAGGGCTCCCGTAAGCCATGGTGAAGGCAACCTTTCTAGGAGAAGCAAATCTCTGATTTAAAAAACCATAAAGCGGGAGACCAGTACCCGCATTAAGCTGGTCTGCAGTTTAACTTGTTGCTGGCTATTTTGCTCTTGCTTGTTGCTGGATCTGAACATTTTGAACCGAGAGAGAGAATTAGCTGACGTACAAAGCTAAGACTCTGTAACATCATTTGTGTATAGATACTCCCTCAGGCATTTGTCTATAAAAATGGTCCTGTGACAATGGAAAAGTTGGGACACATGGAGGCTTGAAATGCTGGAAGCATGTAATAATTGATCTCAATGACTATCTTCAGTGTCATGCCTGCTTGAGCACGTGAATTCACCAGTAGGACTAAAAAAAAGTAATTTTTTGGCTCATGGACTTTAAGTGTCTGAAGGAGTGGCACTCGTCTGACAAGACGTTGCAATCATCATTTATGTTTGTATGAATGTGGTGGTCAAGGTCTGGTGTGGACGTGTTTTAAAAGCACACAGATGTCTTAGCGTGATACTGTGCTTCTCCCAGACAAATCAACCCCACGTGCATGTCGTGACCACTGCCACGCAAACGGGGCTCTGATGAACGGCGAGTGTCCTATGCCGTATAACTGAACCTCCACTGCCTTGTGGGCCAAGGTTATTGAACCAAAGGTTAAGGGTGAGGTAACCCTGACAGAAACCTCCAGAGGAGCTTAGCCCTGTAAGCTGCGGCATATATGACCCACCGGCGTGTGGAATATTCTCTTGTGCCCAGCAACCTAAGTTCGAGTTATGGATCAAATGGCATGGTAGGTGGAAAGGGCTCTGTAAGCCGTAGTGAAGGCAACTTCCCTAGGAGAAGGAAAACTCAGATATAAAACCTGCGGCGACTGCTTCATCCAATGATGTAGACTTGCTCTTCTTTTTGGATCAATGTGGCAGTTGTTTAGAGAGTGGGATTGTCTCGGTGCAAAGTTTTTCCCCACTATAACAATCCTCACGCACAGACATTACTCGATATAAATTAGATACACTTTTATATCGAGTGATTGCAATGTTCGAAAGCGAATTTGCTGTCAACATGTATGTATGTATGTATGTATGTATGTATGTATGTATGTATATATATGTATGTATGTATGTATGTATGTATGTATGTATGTATGTCTGCATTTTCTCAGCAGCATCGGACCGGGTCGAAACTGGTACGGTCTGAGAGGGCAATGTCTCCGTCGAATAATATGTGAGAATTAGAAAAAAACGGTCAAGTATTTCCTATAGAAATAAAGGTTTTCAATGGGAGGGTAGCAAAAAATCGTTCCTTCATGACAATTTAGCCAAACACGCATGCACGAAAAACGTTCTTTCTTTAATTAGTTAAAACAGAAAAAAAAGACAATGTTGCTTCGTAGAGTGTGGTTATGGTGACAGCGTCATTATATAAAGGTTGCACCTTTGCGCCCACATTTTTTTTTTTTTAAAGTTTTAATATTTAAACAGAGTTATTTATGCTATTTTTTTCGTTCGTTTATTCTTTATTTTTCCTTTTCATTTTTTTATCACGTTCGCTGTTTTTTTTTGTTTTTCCGATTTTTAAAAAAAAGTTTTAACATTTAAACAATGTTATTTATGCCATTTTCTTTCGTTCGCTTAGTCTTTATTTTCCATCACGTTCGCTACTTTTTTTTTATATTGAAAAAAAAGTTTTTAGACATTTAGCTTTTGTGGTTCTTTAGATGCCCCATAAATTCAGGATTATAATAATGAAAACGGCTGAAATATTAAGAAAAATCCGGGTTTGTATTACTGTACACATAGATTCGAAAAAGTTGTCAAAAAACAAATATATAACAAATAAATGTTATCAAAGGCAAGATAAGTTACTTTTCTACCTAACTGGATATAATTTTCGTGTTTTTATTCAATGTAACATGTTTATTCAACTCGAAAACCATACAGTATTTAGCGATGTATTGGAAAATTCAAAATGGCGGCCGATTCTCTCTTTAACACGGTAAGTTTGGAAAAAGGTGTAATAAATAATAAACTAGACAAAATACTGTTAGAAATTCGCTCAATATATGTTACCGTGACATATATTCGGTGGTTTTTTAATAGTATTTTATCTAGTTTATTATTTATAACACCTTTTCCTGAACTTACCGTGTTAACGAGAGAATCGGCCGCCATCTTGAATTTTCCAATACATCGCCAAATACTGTATGGTTTTCGAGTTGAATAAACATGTTACATTGAATAAAAACACGAAAATTATATCCAGTTTGGTAGAAAAGTAACTTATCTTGCCTTTGATAACATTTATTTGTTATATATTTGTTTTTTGACAACTTTTTCGAATCTATGTGTACAGTAATACAACCCCCCAAAATCCTTGAATGCGGAGACCAACACGCACAAGCTACAGGCACTCACACAAAAAAAAACTGCTACAGGTATAAAACACAAATAAACATCACATAGAATTATGAAAACTGAAACTGTAAGTTAACCGCACTGTACTACTGCTTTCCGTTTTTATTTGGGTGTGTGTTTACATAAACTGACATTACACTAAATAAGTGAGGATCTCGTGAAAATTCGTCACCTCTCTCGAAAGTTTCAGGCAGATATACATACATACATACATACATGATGATTGATGATGATTGCAACGTCTTGTCAGACGAGTGCCACTCCCTCAGACATTTAAAATCCAAGAGCCCAAATGCCTGAGGGAGTATCTATACAAATATGATGTTACAGAGTCCTAGCTTTGTACGACAGCTAAGTCTCTCTCTCTCGGTTCAAAATGTTGAGACCAGCAACAAGCAAGAGCAAGATAGCCAGCAACAAATTAAACTGCAGACCAGCTTAATGCGGGTACTGGTCTCCCGCTTTATGGTTTTTTAAATCAGAGATTTGCTTCTCCTAGAAAGGTTGCCTTCATCACGGCTTACGGGAGCCCTCTCTACCCCAATACACATATACACACACACAAATATACACGGTGCTAGTTGGCCGTTGACCCAGAAAAAGAGTTCATTCGAATGAACATACATACATGTTTTTTTTTGTTTGTTTTTTTTTTTTTTTTTTTTTTTTTTTGTTCTTTTTTGTTTTTTTTTATTCAATTTTCACCCTAAACAAGGCACAGTGCAACTTTGAAGCAGGGGGCTACTATTAGGGACTTAATTAGCGAGGTCATTATGAAGGGAGATGAGTAGAAAGATGTTTGTTCACATTACACTTGAACTTCTGCATATCAGTACAGTTGGGAAAGCAGAATCCCGGAAAGGAGTTCCAAAGACCCGCAGTTCTGGGGAAGAAACTATTGGAGTAAAAGGCTTTCTTGTACCTAGGGATCTCTACTGTAAAGGGATGAGACTTAGTAGCTTGTCGGGTTTGTCGGGGGTAGTTACGTCGGGGGAGGTACAAGTGTTTGCAGTTCGTCAGAGCATTCACCATTGAAGTATTTGTAGAACAGGCAGAGGGATGCAACATCTCGTCGATGGGACAGAGGCTGAAGCCTAGATGACAGTTCAGGACCTATCAGGTTGGCGACTCTCTTTTGAACCCTTCCAGGAGCGAGAGACAAGCAGCAGATGCACCAGCCCAGATGTGACAACAGTACTCCATACATGGGCGAATGGTTGCCTTATAGAGGTATAGGATACTGTCAGGCGTAAATAGTTTTCTAGCACGGTAGAGGGACCCAACCTTCCTTGCAGCAGCCTTGGCAATGCTCTCAATGTATCTATTCCAGTTCATATTCTCTGTAAACGTTAGACCGAGGAGTTTAAAAGAAGTACTTTCAGGCAATGTGTCTTGGCCATTGCTATTGGTGGTAGAGAAGGTTTCTTGTAGTTATTGAAGGAAACAAGCTTAGTCTTAGCAGCATTGAATGTGACCATCCATTTTTGTCCCCATTCCATTACAGATTGGAGGTCATCCTCTAGTGTTTCTGCCATTTCCTTGGATATGTGTTCATTTGTTTTCCCCTCATATCTGTTATAGAGAGTGGTGTCATCGGCAAATATACCCATCTCCGAAACAATATTATCAGGGAGGTCGTTTATGAATATCAGGAATAATAGAGGCCCAAGGATAGACCCCTGAGGTACTCCCGCATTTATGTCATATTGTTTGGATGTATGTCCGCGGAGGACAACTTTGATTTTTCTATTACTTAAGAAGGATTTAATTACATTATGAACTCTTCCAGTGATTCCATATGATCTAATTTTCCTTAGAAGACCATCGTGCCATACCCTGTCAAAAGCCTTAGATATATCAAGGGCAACCGCTCATCTAAACAGAAAGTGACGAATGTTTAAATTAAGGCTGGACAATCGAAAAGAGGGGATGACTTTCGAAATATCGACGAAAAAAAGCGACCTCTCCCTGTATAAAAGTGCACAGATGAGGGTAAAGGAACTTTTCGATATTTGTCGTCCGAAGGGTCGAGCTTCAAGACGATACCAATCTCGTGAAAATCCACCGCCTCTATCAAAAGTTTTTTGCGAGATATGCATACATACATACGCACACACATGATGATTTCAACGTCTTGTCAGACGAGTGCC
>NC_136527.1:2209040-2249040 GCF_053919585.1 Euprymna scolopes
TTTAATAAGACTCTTACTTCAGTAATAACATGAACAATCTCTCTAAGTCTCTTACAACAAAAATCTCTCTCTGAGTCCTTCAACATTCCTCTTAAACACTCTCTCTAAGATACAACAAACACTCTTTTAATAAGACTCTTACTTCAGTAATAACATGAACAATCTCTCTAAGTCTCTTACAACAAAAATCTCTCTCTGAGTCCTTCAACATTCCTCTTAAACACTCTCTCTAAGATACAACAAACACTCTTTTAATAAGACTCTTACTTCAGTAATAACATGAACAATCTCTCTAAGTCTCTTACAACAAAAATCTCTCTCTGAGTCCTTCAACATTCCTCTTAAACACTCTCTCTAAGATACAACAAACACTCTTTTAATAAGACTTTTACTTCAGTAATAACATGAACAATCTCTCTAAGTCTCTTACAACAAAAATCTCTCTCTGAGTCCTTCAACATTCCTCTTAAACACTCTCTCTAAGATACAACAAACACTCTTTTAATAAGACTTTTACTTCAGTAATAACATGAACAATCTCTCTAAGTCTCTTACAACAAAAATCTCTCTCTGAGTCTTTCAACATCCCTCATAAATCTCTCTTACAACAACATCTCTCTCACTAAGATACAACATCTCATTATAATAAGACTCTCTCTGAATAAGACACCTATATAACAAACACTGAGTTCTTCAACATATCTCTCTCTAAGACTCTCTTTTAATGAAACCCCTATATAACACTTTGATGATGGCCTGTGTGACTACTCCAAGTGAGTAAATAATAATAACAAGAGTATTCGGACTGCTAGACTTTGACATTCCCTCCCTGTTTTCTGTTTACCTGACTTGCAAATGTTTGAATGTAATTGTTAGGAAATAGGTCGAACATAGGAAAGAAATATGGTAAATTATATTGTAGACACATTTTACCGGAAGTGAGGGTCAGCTGATCGGATCTGCGTGTGAGTTACGTGATCAGGTTAGCTGGAGTAAGTGCGTTTGGGTTTGGACGTAGAGAAGAACAGACGGCTTAACAGGTCGTCCCCTTCCCTTCACTGTTGGGGACGCTGACGTGTGTGAAAATAAGACTTTGGAAGAACCACGCAAGCAAAGACGTTCACTTTCCATTCTTCTGCGATCGACATCTGGAAGGCGAATGAAAAACTATATAAAACTAATTCATCGTCTTGGAGTGAATGAATATTCGTCCAAAAACAGGTTTCCAGTCTCCCCTTCAAGAACGAGATCAATTCCAGGTGGACAAGATCAACGACGCATGAAGTTAAGGTATGTCCAAAATACATGTACCACACACACACACACACACACACGCACACACACATACACACACACACACACCACACGCACACGCACACGCACACACACACACAGACACACACAGAGAAAAGCATATAAACAATTAGATATGAATACATCACAAATATGCAGCAACATTTAGACGATCATACAACAGTCGATTTTTATAACAACACAGCATAATGTGAATAGATGTCTCGCTGCTCAACTCCCCACGGTTCACTATTATACACAATCTCAAATAGTAGCCGCTTACGTTCCAAGTGACAATATGCCTTGTTTGACGTGAAGAAGACTAGTTATAATAATAATAACAACAACAACAACAACAACAACAATAACAGCAAGACAATAATTATCGAGAATCATTCCAATTTAAATGGTATTAAATTTGATAAAAAAAAAAAATACGTCTAGGTGTCTCGCGGCACTGAATAACTGTTTTCTAACTTCGTGTGACGGCTTCCAAAGAAGAATGGCGTTACTTCCGGCTAGGAGAAAAAATGGCGAACAAGTCAACTGAAACCGGAAGTTAGAATTCTATCGCATATCGGGATAAAAGTTTTTTGCGACACGTCGAGGAACTTGATTTCATGGGGAAACAGAAAGCGCGTGCTTCGTGGCTTCAGAGTAAACAAGTTACCCCTGGGGGGTTGTCGGAAGGGTGTGCAGGCGGAGACGTAAGGGGGCGCGTGAGTTGAAAATGGGTGTTTTATTGAGAGAGAATAAAAGATGGGTCGCATCTGAAGGAAGTGATGTCGATGCTTAATAGGAGATAGTAGAATTGAGGTAGAAAAAATAGACAAAGAATGGGCGAGAGAAAAAGAGAATAGAAAATTGAATGGAAGAACGAGATAAAGGATATGAAAAAAAAAATGAGAAAGAAAGAAGAAGAGTAGGAAAGTATGGAAGAAAATAGGAGAAATGAAAAAGAAAATGAATAAAAGATGGGTCGCATCTAAAGGAAGTGATGTTGACGCTTAATAGGAGACGATAGAATTAAGATTTTAAAAAAAAGATAAAGAATGGATGAAAAATAAATTGAATGAGAGACGAGATAAAGAATATTTTTGAAAAATTCAAAAGAAAGAAAAAGAGTAGGAGAGTATACAAGAAGAAATGAAAAAGAAAACGGATTTTGGAAAGAAAGAGAGAAAGGAAAAAAATAATGAACGAATTCGGAGTGGAACGATAAAATTGTCGCCCTATGAAAACGGGTTTCTTTTTTTTGTTGCCGAGGAACAAAGAAGAAATACAGAAAATAAAGGAAGTGGTGAAAGAAAGAAAAGAAAGCAGAAAGGAATGAAGAAAGAAAGAACATTACGTACGAAAAAATGAAAGAAAGAAAAACATCAGGTTAGAAAGAAGAACAAATGCACAACACAAAACAAATGATAGAAAAAGGAAAATAAAATAAAATAAAATAAAAGCAAAACTAATAAGATGAAAATTTAAGAATTAAATAAATAATAAATATGAAAAAAAAAAAGAAATAATGTGAGCACAGGATAAATTATATAAGAAAAATAAAACAAAAAGAGTAAGAAAGAAGAAAAGGAATGATTATTATTATTATTATTATTATTATTATTATTATTATTATTATTATTAATATTATTATTATTATTATTATTATTATAAATATTATTATTATGAATATTAATATTATTAATATTATTATTATTAATATTATTATTAATTTTATTATTATTATTATTATTATTATTAATATTATTATTATTATTACTATTAATATTATTATTATTATTATTATTAATGTTGTTATTATTATTATCATTAATATTATTATTAACATTAGTATTATTATTAATATTATTAATATTAATATTATTATTAATATTATTATTAATATTATTATTATTATTAATACTATTATTAATATTATTAATATTATTATTAATATTATTATTAATATTATTAATATTATTAATATTATTATTAATATTATTAATATTATTATTATAAATATTATTATTAGTATTATTATTAATAGCATTATTATTAATATTATTATTATTAATAATAATAATATTATTATTAATATTATTATTAATATTATTATTATTATTCATATTATTATTAATATTATTATTAATAATATTATCATTATTATTAATATCATTATTATTATTATTGATATTATTAATATTATTATGCATATTATTATTATTATTATTATTAATATTATTAATATTATAATTATTAATATTATTGTTATTAATATTAATATAATAATAATAATAATAATAATAATAATAATAATAATAATAATAATAATAACAACAACTCGTCATCTTCAGGACATATTGCCACTTGGAACTATTTGGGATTGTGTATAATAGTGAACCGTAGCAAAATGGATTAATCAACAATAATAATAAAGAAATAAAAAAAATTAAATGAAAAATAGACATCAAAATCTTTACATCACCATCGCTCTGATACCCATCTGACATCAATTGAAATGGATGTCTCTCATCTTTGGAAAACTCCATGTTTTGATAAGCTTCTGGGATTGACCTTTACTCCTTACCTGAAATGGAACACGTACATCAAGTCTGTTGCCAAGGTCGCTGGAAAGATGGTAGGATCCTTCTACTGCTCCAGAAGATATCTCACTGCTGATGCAATTCTCTATCTATATAAAAGCCAAGTACGTCCAAGGATGGAGCACTGCTGCCACATCTGGGCAGGAGCTGCTAAAAACAGCCTATCCTGACTTGATAGAGTACAAAATAGACTTTGTGGCTTAGCCTTTTCTCTTCCCTGCAAACTCTCTCTTACAGAAGAGACGTTGCGAGCCTGTCTCTAATTTATCCTTATTTCCATGGTAACTGCTCGTCTGAGCACCAATCTATGGTTCCCCTCGCCAATCTTTCACGAAAAACACCCGTCTAGCTGAAACCATTGTCAATAATTTTCCCCACTCTTTATCTGTGCCTAAATCAAAACGTAGATTCCATGAACAAAGCTTCTTGCTTAGAACTGCACGCCCGTGGAACTCTCTTCCATTTGCCTGTTTCCCACCTGACTACAACTTGGACGTCTTCAAGTCCAACATAAACAAATTCCTGATAAACCACCCCCTTAAGTAAGACACTTTATCAAATCTCCATTACTAACGATTACTACGATATTATCCCATTGATTACTGTACACGCAATAACCCTTATCCCCTGAGTGGCTTCCGGGCCTTGATAAGTGGTGATCTGCATGATAAAAAAAAATAAACGAAAGAAAGAAATAAGAAAGAAAGCAACAATAATAAAGAAATAAAAATAATTAAATGAGAAAAAAAAATAATCAAAATATAAACAAACAAATGAATAAAACAAAAAAAAAATAGAAATAAAAAATACGAATTAAAAAAATGAAACGAAATACGACTGAAATAAAAAAAATGAATGAAAGAAAAAAATAATAGAAACGTGAATGAGAGAAGAAAAATAGGAAAGAAAGAAAAAGAGTAGAGAAGTATAGAAGAAAAAAAAGGAAAAATGAATAAGAAAATGGATTGTTATCAAGGCCAAGAAGCCACTTGAGGATAAGGGTTAACGAGTGTACAGTAGATAATTGGACAATAAAGTAATCGTTAGTAATGAAAAATCGGTAAATTTATTAACTTATATGGAACGGCTCATCAAAAACTTGTTTACATTAGACTTGAAGACAACCATATTGTAGTCAGCTAGAAAGCAGGAAAACGGAAGACAATTCTGTGAGAAATAGGTTGTAGGGAAGAGAAAAGGACATCTCCTACGAGGTTACGAAGTCTATTTTGAACTCTATCAAGGCAGGACAATCATTTCTAGCAGCTCCTGCCCAGATGTGGCAACAGTACTCCATCCTTGGACGTACCTGCATAGCAGGTAGATATCTACTTGATCCCACCATTTTTCCAGCAGCCTTGGCAACAGATTTGATGTACATTTTTTTTACATAGGCATAACCACTTATCAAGGCCCAGAGACCACTCGAGGATAAGGGTGAAATAGTGTACAGTAGTCAATTGGACAATATAGTAATCGTAAGTAATGGAAATTCGATAAATTTGATAACTTAAATGGAACGGTTCATCAAGAACTTATTTACGTTGGACTTGAAGACAACTATATTGTAGTCAGCCGGAAAGCAGGTAAACGGAAGACAATTCCACAGGCGTGCAGTTCTAAGAAAAAAGCTTTGTTCATGGAATCTACGTTTAGGTTTAGGCACAGATAAAGAGTGGGGGAAATTATTGACAGTGTTTTCTGCTAGACGAGTGTTTCTTGTGAAAGTTTGGCGAGAGGGAACCATAGATTGGAGCTCAGTCGAGCAGTTGCCATGAAAATAATGATAAAGCAGAAATAAACTCGCAACATCTCTTTTTTTTACATGGTGGTCACCACTTATCAAGGCCTGGAAGCCACTTGGGGATAAGGGTTATTGTGTGTACAGTAATCAATGGGATAATATCGTAGTAATCGTTAGTATTGGAAATTTGATAAAGTGTCTTAATTAAGGGGAGGTTCATCAGAAATTTGTTTATGTTGGACTTGTTCAAGGAATCTACGTTTTGGTTTTGGCATAGATAAAGAGTGGGGGATTTAAGAAAGAATGACATAATTCCATTTCCGTTTGATAAAAACCGGGTTGCTTTTTTGTTGCAGACCATCTACTATCATGTCTGAGTGTGACACAGTATTCAACGGACGAGATTGGAGATGCGCCGCTGTACAACTCATGTTCTCTACTCATCCAAGTTATGACACCAGAACCATTGCCAACACCTTTTAAATGCAAATCCGAACTGTTTATCGCTTGAGGGAACAGCTGAATGCGCCAGGAAGACACGGATCAAGGAGTTCTTTTTTTTTTTTTTACACAGTGATCACCACTTATCAAGGCCCGGAAGCCACTCAGGGATAAGGGTTATTGCAAGTACATTACGTTAGTGTGGAGATTTGATGAAGTGTTTACTTAAGGGGGCGGTTCATTAGGAATTTGTTAATATTGGACTTGAAACATCCAAGTTGTAGTCCGGTGGGAAGCAGGCAGACGGAACAGAGTTCCACAGGCGTGCAGTTCTAAGAAAGAAGCTTTGTTCATGGAATCCGCGTTTTGATTTAGGCACAGATAAAGAGTGGGGGAAATTTTTCACAGTGGATTCAACTAGACGGGTGTTTTTCGTGAAAGATTGGCGAGGGGACCAGAGAGTGGAGTTCAGACGAGCACCTGCCATGGAAATAACGATAAAACAAGGACAGGCTTGCAACGTCTCTTCTGTGGGAGAGAGGTTGCAGGGAAGAGAAAAGGGCATCCCCCACTAAGCCACGAAGTCTATTTTGTACTCTGTCAAGGCAGGATAGGCTGTTTTTAGCAGCGCCTGCCCAGATATTGCAGCAGTATTCCATCCTTGGACGTACTTGGCATTTATATAGATAGAGAATTGCATCAGTAGTGAGATATCTTCTGGAGCGGCATTCTTTGTGGAAAATCGTGCGATACAAACAGGTTGTTTTTAAATGTCAACCCCTGCGATATTTTGTTGTTTCATTCCGTGGTGCCGTTGTATCCGCGTTTATCTGCACCTGGTTTCATTTTTTCATTCATATTCACATGCTTACGGTGTGTGTGTGTGTGTGTGTGTGTGTGTGTGTGTGTGCATACGTATATATATATATATATATATATATATATATTATATCACACAGACTAACAAAAACGTTTTCGTTAGTCTGTGTGACATATATATATATATATATATATATATATATATACGTATGCACACACACACGCACACGCACACACACACATATATACATATGTATGTGTGTGTGTGTTTGTGTGTGTGTGTGTGTGTGTCTATACGTATATATATATATATATGTATGTCACACAGGGATAGAAAACGACTAATGCGCAGTATACCCACAACCGAAGGAGGTCGAAGGTTACATCGACCGAAATGACGTGAAAATCACACTCAAGATGAGAACAGTAGTCCGTTAGATCCAAATAATACGATGGAGGTATATGTTGGGAAGAATGTCTGTTTGAGAGAGAGAAAAAGAAAGAGGGAAAGAAAAAGGGAAAAGAGAAAGAAAGGATTCGTTTGGTCATACGTCGAGAAACATCACAAACATGACTTCCCACAACATCGCAAGGACCCGTGGCGTAGTGGTTAAAATACCTGAAAAAAAATCAATTGTAAAAAGTGATATTCTTCTGAAGGTTCAATTCTCAGTTTGAGCGACGAAAAAATACAATTGCGAATTACTTAGGACCTCTATCCAGTCATGGCTGACAGAACAAGAGCATGCTACCCCCATGAAGTAAATTAAGGGTTCTGCTTGAAATTCCGTTCAAATTCCCGAGTTCGACAGAAACATTCCCAAGTTTGATAAGATACGCCTGGAGAAGGTCGGAGGTTACATCGACCGAAAACGTTGTGAAAATCACATTCAAGATTAGAACAGTAGTCCGTTAGATTTTTTTTTACATAGGCATCACCACATTATCAAGGCTAAGAGGCCACTCAAGGATAAGTGTTAAAGAGTGTACAGTAGAAATTATCCAAATAATACGAGAT
The DNA here is from genome assembly GCF_053919585.1 of Euprymna scolopes. Lineage (NCBI taxonomy): Eukaryota > Metazoa > Mollusca > Cephalopoda > Sepiida > Sepiolidae > Euprymna > Euprymna scolopes. The sequence goes on from NC_136527.1 coordinate 2,216,953, forward strand.
AAATATATGTTGAGGAAGAATATGTGTGTACTAGAGAGAGAGAGAGAGAGAGAGAGAGAGATCTATTGTAAAAAGTGATATTCTCCTGAAGGTTCAGTTCTCAGTGTGGGCGACCGAAAATACATTTGCGAATTACTTAGGGTCATGGCTGACGGAACAAGAGCATGCTACCCCTGTGAAGTAAATAACAGATTTCGTCCGAAATTCTGTCCAAATTCCCGACTGAAACATTCCTGAGTTCGACAAGATACACCTGAAGAAGGTCGGAGGTTACATCGACCGAAATGTTGTGAAAATCACACTCAAGATTAGAACAGTAGTCCGTTAGATCCAAATAAGACGAGGGGGGTATATGTTAGGGAAGAATGTGTGTGTGTGTGTGTGTGTGTGTGTGTGTGTGTGTGTGTGTGTGTGTGTGACAGAAAGAAAGAAAAATAAAAAGGGAAGATAGAGAGAGAAAGAGAAAGGAGGGAAAGAAAGAAAGAAAGAAAGAGAGAGTGTGTGTGTGTGAGAGAGAGAGAGAGAAAGAGAGAGAGAGAGAGAGAGAGAGAGGAAAAGAGAGATAGAAGATAGGGTTGGTGATAGCGCCCACAGGTTTGGTTTTTGAAGAATCACGCAAACATACAAAGGCCAGGAACAATAAAAACAAACAAACAAACAGACAGAAAACAAACAGAAAACAATTATAATCTGTAAAACTTAAAAAACAAACAAACAAAAATGAATAACCAAAATCCGGTTTGATATTTGAAAACATTTTTTTTTTCTTTTCCAAAATGATAAATTGTCTCCGACGGCAAGTTCAAATTTAAATACCAACATGGTTCACGATCCATTTAATCCGGAATTTTCAGGCTTGAATCAAAGAATCCAATAATATGACAAAGATCGAGTGATTTATATTAGTTTTTTTTATCTATTTTACGCTTATTACATATTTTATAGTTGGTGCGTCACCAAACTATAGTCCGCAGCCTATATTCGGCCCGTCAAATGCTTTTGCCCAGCTCATAAGTTACAGGGCGAAACGAAAAAAGTGTCGCCCTAAACAAAACAACACTACAGCTTTATTTTAAAACTTTTATTGAAAAAAATCCATTCAGGTAATTTGGTTATGAAATAAAGCTGACATCTATTCAATGTAGTCGACTTCAGCCTCAATCACCGCCTCGATACGGGTCCGGGACTGGGAGTATGCTTTTCCACAAGCACCGGCGGGAGCTTGGCGAATGGCGGCGATCAGGCTGGCTTTGTTGTTGTGGGAGGTTATGTTGGTGATGTTCTTGACGGATAACCAAACGAAGTAGTCCAGTGGGTTCAGGTCAGGTGAGGAGGGGGTATAGTGAAAGAAGAATACAAAATCCTAGCATTCCTTCTGAAGCCAAGCCTGGGTCACTTTGGACTTGTGTGCCTGTGTCGAGTCCTGCTGCCACACCCAGGGTTTGCCAGTGGCCACCTAATTGCACTAGGGGGTCACTACACTCTTCAGCACATCCAGGTACACTATGCTGTTGGCCTTCGCCGTGAAACAACTAAGAAAAAAATGAGGCTGGTTGTTTTTGTTTTACGGCATATCAACCTTTTTCAGGTTATTTAATGCCGAATCTAGTTATTTTGAGGAACGATTTTTAATGGAGTATATTTTTTTTAAGTCAGATTCTATTTAACCCATAGTTGGGACCCTAACAGGTACTACCACTCCGGGTCAAAGTGGACATGGGAGCAATGGCAATTAAAGGGTGGCTCCACACTCCCCAAACTCCGCAAGCTGGGGCCTCACCACTGGATATAGTTTAAGGTCATATCCAGGACCATAAAAAAATGGGGATAATAGTCCGCAATAAATGAATTAATAAATGATACTAATCTCAATAATTAATTCTAATTAAATAATATATATATACCGTTCGGTACGGACCCGACCGTGGAAGATCAGATAATAAATAAACGTGGATTTATGAGACCAAAAAATTCAACCTTGATCGCCCTTCGGGGCACAGTTGATAGAGACGTTGAATCTCTACGGTTCCAGGTGATGATTGTCTGAAGATAACGGTTTTAATCCTACCCAAAGCCGGCCAGAGGCTTACTTGGCCAAAACGTAGTTAGACGACAACAACTACGGAAGGCAGTAATTGCAGTGAATGCAGTCAGGAGATACGAAGTTCCTATCCGTCGCGGTTACCACCTGACGAAGGCCAGAGGAATAGTTGGCCGAAACATCGTGAAACAACTAAGAAAAAAATGAGGATAATTATCCGCAATAAACAAAAAAATAAATAATACTCATCTCAATAATGAATTCCAATTAAATAATTATATATTATTTATTTATTTGCGGACTATTATCCTCATCTTTATTATTGTTTCAGGATGTTATATATATTATTTAATTGCAATTCATTATTGAGATGAGTATGACTTATTAATTTTATTTATTGTGTCCGCAAAAAATAAGTTTGAAAAAAGTTTTACTTGCGAATTTTGACAAAACAAAAAAACAAAACAAAAGTAGATAATTTCATAAATATTGCCAAACCAGAAGAGTGCTCGATTCAAAGTTAGCAGCGGATGGTGTTTGATCAGATTCAGTTCCTGATATTAAACTTCATCAGTAACATGGCTTCCGGTGGGGGTTTCAATTTTCCAAGTTAATTTATTTATTAACTTGTTAGGTGAAAGTATAGAAGAGTTAGAACCCTCTTCTGCAGATTCTGTAGATTATTTAGAAATCCATACCAAGCTAGAGGCTTGATAATGGTTAAAAAAAAATACTGGGGGAAAAAAAACACGACGGGATAGAAACGCTGAATATTCAACTATCTTCAGTAATCTGTGGAACTCTGTTCCGTCTGCCTGCTTCCCACCTGACTACAACTTGGATGTCTTCAAGTCCAAACTATCTATATAAAAGCCAAGTACGTCCAAGGATGGACTACTGTTGCCATATCTGGGTAGGAGCTGCTAAAAACAGCTTATCCTGCCTTGACAGAGTACAAAATAGACTTCGTGGCTTAGTGGGGGGGTGCCCTTTTCTCTACCCTGCAACCTGTCTCCCACAGAAGAGACGTAGCGAGCCTATCCTTGTTTGATCGTTATTTCCATGGCAAGTGCTCGTCTGAACTCCAATCTCTGGTCCCCCTTGCCAATCTTTCACGAAAAACACCCGTGTAGCTGAATCCACTGTCAAAAATTTCCCCCACTCTTTATCTGTGCCTAAATCAAAACGTGGATTCCATGAACAAAGCTTCTTTCTTAGAACTGCACGCCCGTGGAACTCTGTTCCGTATGCCTGCTTCCCATCTAACTACAACTTGAATGTCTTCAAGTCCAACGTAAACAAATTCCTAATGAACCGCCCCCTTAAGTAAACACTTCATCAAATCTCCACACTAACGTACTGTACTTGCAATAACCCTTATCTCTGAGTGGCTTCCAGGCCTTGATAAGTGGTGACCACCGTGTAAAAATAAATAAATAAATAAATAAAATAAATAATACTCATCTCAATAATGAATTCAATTAAATTATATGTTATTAATTTATTTGTAGACTATTATCCGCATCTTTATTATTGTTGTTGCAGGATGTTATATATATTATTTAATTGCAATTCATTATTGAGATGAGTATTACGTCCGCAATAAATAAAATTTAATTACTTATTAATTTTATTTATTACGTCCGCAATAAAAAAATTTGAAAAAAGTTTTACTTGCGAATTATGACAAAACAAAAAAACAAAACAAAAGCAGATAATTTCATAAATATTGCCAAACCAGAAGAGTGCTCGATTCAAAGTTAGCAGCGGACGGTGTTTGATCAGATTCAGTTCCTTATATTAAACTTCATCAGTAACATGACTTCCGGTGGGGGTTTCAATTTTCCAAGTTAATTTATTTATTAAATTGTTAAGTGAAAGTATAGAAGAGTTAGAACCCCCTTCTGCAGATTCTGTAGATTATTTAGGAAATCCACACTAAGTTAGAGGCTTGATAATGGTTAAAAAAAATACTGGAAAAAGGGTTTGTATTACTGTACACATAGATTCGAAAAAGTTGTCAAAAAACAAATATATAACAAATGTTATCAAAGGCAAGATAAGTTACTTTTCTACCAAACTGGATATATTTTTCGTATTTTTATTCAATGTAACATGTTTATTCAACTCGAAAAACATGCAGTGTTTACTGGTGTATTGGAAAATTCAAAATGGCGCCGGACTCTCTCTTTAACACGGTAAGTTTGGGAAAAAGTGTTATAAATAACTAGTCAAAATAATATTAAAAAACACCGAATTTATGTCAACTTATATCACGGGCGAATTTCTAACACTGGAAAAAAAACCCACGACGGTATAGGAACGCTGATTATTCAGCTATCTTCAGTAATTATTGCCTTCCGTAGTTGTTTTTGTTTCACCACGTTTTTGCCATCTAATCCTCTGACCGACTTTGGTTAGGATCAAAACCGCTAGCTAATCGTTCAGACAATACTCACCCTAAATCACAGAGATTCAACGTCCTTATCCACTGCACCACGGGACCCGAAGGGCGATCAAGGTTGAATATTTTTGGTCTTTTTTTTTTTTTTCATCTGATCTTCCATTGTTGGGTCCGTACCCAATAACAAATATTATTTTAATTAATTGGAATTCTTTTTTTTTAATTTGTATATTTTATGTATTTATTTGCGAACTATTTTCCTCCTGCCTTCGTCAGCTTGTTAACCGCGACGAGAATTTTTTTTTTTTTTACACAGTGATCACCACTTATCAAGGCCCGGAAGCCACTCAGGGATAAGGGTTATTGCAAGTACATTACGTTAGTGTGGAGATTTGATGAAGTGTTTAATTAAGGGGCGGTTCATTAGGAATTTGTTTACGTTGGACTTGAAGACATTCAAGTTGTAGTCCGGTGGGAAGCAGGCAGACGGAACAGAGTTCCACAGGCGTGCACTTCTAAGAAAGAAGCTTTGTTCATGGAATCCGCGTTTTGATTTAGGCACAGATATAGAGTGGGGGAAATTCACAGTGGATTCAGCTAGACGGGTGTTTTTCGTGAAAGATTGACGAGGGGGGGACCAGAAATTGGAGTTCAGACGAGCACCTGCCATGGAAATAACGATGACACAAAGATAGGCCCGCAACGTCTCTTCTGTGGGAGAGAGGTTGCAGGGTAGAGAAAAAGGCATCCCCATCTAAGCCACGAAGTCTATTTTGTACTCTGTCAAGGCAGGATAGGCTGTTTTTAGCAGCTCCTGCGCAGATATGGCAGCAGAAATGCTGAATCTGTAACCGTATCGTCAGTAATTAATGAATTACTTATTATTAATAAATGAATACATTAAAAAAAATACACAAATTACTCATTTAACAAAGGAGTCACAAATTATCAAGAAGCCACTCGAGGATAATGCTTAATAAGTGTACAGTGGTCAAAATAATCGTTAGAAGTGTAAATTTGGTAAATTAGATTACTTAAGGAGAACGGCTCATCAAGAATTTGTTTACATTGGACTTGAAGACAACCAAATTGTAGTGAACCGACATCTTGCTGCCCAAATCCCAACATAGTGCCCCAGTATTTGCTGCCCCTGATACTAGCCCCCTACATCAAAGTGGCAATGCGCCTTGTTTGAAAATTTAATAAAAAAAAAGAAAAAAAAAAAAGAAAAAAAAGTCAGTTGGAAAGCAGGAAAACGGAAGAGAGTTCCGCGGGTGTGCAGTTCTAAGAAAGAAGTTTTGTTAATGGAATGTACGTTTTGGTTTAGGCACAGATAAAGGGTGGGGGAAATTATTGATAGTGGTTTCAGCTAGACGAGCGTTTTTCGTGAAAATTTAGCAAAAGGGGACCATAGATTGGAGCTCAGGCGAGCACTTGCCATAAAAAATAACGATAAAGCAGAAACAGGCTCACAACATCTCTTCTTTGTGAGAAAGAGGTTGCAGGGAAGAGAAAAGACCATCCTCTACGAGGCTACGAAGTCTATTTTGAACCCAGCCAACGCAGGATGAGCCGCTTTTAGCAGCTCATCCTGCGTTGGCTGGGTTCAAAGGCAGGGTGTCCTTTCTTGCAGCTCCTGCTCAGATGTGGTAATAATACTCCACCCTTGGATGTATCTGGCTTTTATACAGGCAGAGAATTGCATCAGGAGTGAGATATCTACTAAAGCAGTAGAAGTATGCTACCATTTTCCAGCAGCCTTGGCAACGGATTTGATGTACGTGTTCCATCTAAGATCAGGAGTAAAGGTCAGACCTAGACGTTTGTCAAAACATGAAGCCTCCCCAAGATGAGATCCATTCATTTCGATTGATGCCAGACAGAGTTTAGACCGTTGATGGTAGAAAGATAGAAGCTTGGTCTTAGATGCATTAAGATTAACCAGCCACCTCTTTCCCCATTGCTCCACGTGATCAAGATCAGAGGATAGAAAATGAAAGAGAACTTGGTCGTTTGAACCTGAAATCATAAAAATTCGTCTATTATCTCATAAGATGTATAGCAATCACATACACTTTTAAATGCCTGTGCAATGCAAAAACAATCTGGAAATTTTTTAAGGCACCCCTATATATATATATATATATATATATATATATATATATATATATATATATATACATATATATATATATATATATATATATAAAGAGGAAAGATGGTGGGATCCTTCTACCGCTCCAGAAGATATCTCACTACTGATTCAATTCTCTATCTATATAAAAGCCAAGTACGGCCAAGGATGGAATACTGTTGCCATATCTGGGCAGGAGCTGCCAAAAACAGCCTATCATGCCTTGACAGAGTACAAAATAGACTTCGTGGTTTAGTGGGGGATGCCCTTTTCTCTACCCTGCAACCCCTCTCCCACAGAAGAGACGTTGCGAGCCTATCCTTGTTTTATCGTTATTTTCATGGCAGGTGCTCGTCTGAACTCCAATCCCTGGTCCCCCCCTCGCCAAACTTTCACGAAAATCACCAGTCTAGCTGAATCCACTGTAAAAAATTTCCCCCACTCTATATCTGTGCCTAAATCAAAACGCGGATTTCATGAGCAAAGCTTCTTTCTTAGAACTGCACGCCTGTGGAACTCTGTTCCGTCTGCCTGCTTCCCTCCGGACTACAACTTGGATGTCTTCAAGTCTAATGTTAACAAATTCCTAATGAACCGCCCCCCTAATTAAACACTTCATAAAATCTCCTCACTAACGTGATGTACTTGCAATAACCCTTATCCCTGAGTGGCTTCCGGGCCTTGATAAGTGGTGATCACTGTGTAAAAAAAAAAAAAAATATATATATATATATATATATGTGTGTGTGTGTGTGTGTGTGTGTGTGTGTGTGGCATTCAAACACGGTAATGGTTGAATATACTGGCAGTTGTAGTCATTTAGAACTACTTTAAAGTTTTAAAGCTTCGTCGCTCACTCATTTTTCGATCAAATTTCAAACAATTATTACAGTTTATAGATCACCTTCTCAGCTATATTGTGAAAAACAGACAAAGAAAAAAACAAAAACAAAAAAAAACAACAGATTTTCAGTTTTCGTTCAGTAAAACAAAAGTTATGATGAATTTTCTGGGACTGATTTAAGGAGGTGAGCAATGCTTTTTAAGACTGGTTTCTATAGCCACCACGTTGCTTCAGCGACTACTGGTGCAACTAATTCGAAACGAGAAGTAACAAGTTAAATAGAGAGAATAAAAGCATGAAAGGGAGATAATTGGGGAGATTTTATTGAAAGCAGACGAGTGCCGTATATTGTTATTACATATGGTTTTATGGAGGCAAAAAAAAAAATAAGGCTGAAATTAAACAAAGAACAAATGGCTTTATTGGAAGCCTGGAAAAAATCATGTATTAAGAATTGATTATATATTACAATAGAAAAGTGCGAGCATAAAAGTAATATGGTTAAGCTTAAACATGAAAAAGTAAACATTGAAAGAAAATGGCAAGATTTTCTCGTAAAAATATAATAAATTTATAACTTAAAATATTGCAGCATTAAGAATTTTTATAGAATTCAATTTAACATTATATAATCAATTTTTAATGCTGCAATATTTAAAGTTATAAATTTATTATATTTTTTACTAGAATATCTTGTCCTTTTCTTTTCCAGTTTTAACAACTAGTCCTTTACTTTCCATGCATAAATATGCACATATATATGCATATATATATATGCACCTGTATACATATTTGTTTATTAATTATACAGAAGTTCAGAAAAACATTGGTAGTTCTTTAGTTTTAGTTGTTTAATCATATTTTCATGCTCGCATTTTTCTATTGTATATATATATATATATATATATATATATATATATATATAATGAAAACAAAGGGACGTAGTGTTTACCTGATATAATACGCAATGGTAAACTTAAAACTAATGTAAATACGCAATAGAGAGTAGAACTAAGGAAAATAAAATTAAAACTGTAAGATGAACTTTACAATCAAAAAACAATTTACAAAGTCCTTATTCTGCGGAGTTTCAAAGAATGCTATTCTTATTATTCTTCTAATCAGATGCATTAAAAAGAAAGTGATTTCAAGTGAGGAGGGGGGAACAAAAATAACCGTGAAAGCTCGTATTACTGTGACCGGAAATTGTCTAGACAGAATGAAACAAATCTTTCTATAAAAAAGTGTAGGAGTGATGATTATAATTTTTTAAGTGTTGCAGAATCATAGTTTATTAAGTCAAAAAGCATGATGATGATAAAGATTACAAAATAATAATAATAATAATAATAATAATAATAATGATAATGATAATAATAAAAATAATAATAAAAGTAATGATAATAATAATGATAATATTAATAATAATAATAATGATAATAATAATAAAAAATAATAATAATAATGATAATAATAATAATGATAATAATAATAAAAAATAATAATAATAATGATAATAATAATAAAATAATATTAATAATAATGATAATAATAATAAAATAATATTAATAATAATGATAATAATAATGATAATAATAATAAAATAATATTAATAATAATGATAATAATAATAAAAAATAATAATGATAATGATAATAATAATAAAATAATATTAATAATAATGATAATAATAATGATGATAAAATTAATAATAATAATAATAATAATGATAATAATAATGATAATAATAATAATAATAATGATAATAATAATAAAAACAATAATAATAATAAATAATAATAATAATAACGATAATAATGATGATAATATTAATAGTAATAATAATAATAATTATAATAATAATAATAATAATTATAATAATAATAATAATAATATAGTAATTATAGTCACAAATTTAGTAATAAGTCTAACAAATTTAGTAAAAAAAAAACTAATAAAGATGTCGGTATTAATAATGTTTATAATAGCAGCAACAGGAATAGTGAGACAAATGATTATTATTATTATATTATTATATTATAACGATATTGATAAAAGTAAATCGACACATGATGATTGCAACGTCTTGTCATACGAGTGCCACTCCCTCAGACACTTAAAGTCCATGAGCCCCAAAACGACTTCCATCGCCAAAGGACCATTTTCATAGACAAATGCCTGAGGGAGTATCTATACAAATATGATGTTACAGAGTCTTAGCTTTGTACGACAGCTAAGTCTCTCTCTCGGTTCAAAATGTTCAGATCCAGCAACAAGCAAGAGCAAGATAGCCAGCAATAAGTTAAACTGCAGACCAGCTTAATGCGGGTACTGGTCTCCCGTTTTATGGTTTTTTAAATCAGAGATTTACTTCTCCTAGAAAGGTTGCCTTCACCACAGCTTACGGGAGCCCTCTCCACCCCAACACACACATACATACACACAAAGACACATGGCGCTAGTCGGCCGTTGACCCCGAAAAACAGTTAGTTGACCCTTGGAAGGTCTTGCTTTTAATCTTTCAGGGAGACTAGCCACCCTTCTCACCAAACAAATCTAGTGGGGGAACCAGTTTAGTCGCCGGTGACCCGACCATGAGGCATTTAGTACTGGGTTACATGGTACCAGTAGCATATGACATGACCTGACATAATAGACACACACATACACATATACATACATATATAGGCATACACACATAGATACTTATACATATAGACATAACATATATATATATACATATATATATATATATATATATATATATATATCGAATCTCGCTTGATTCAGCCATGCTGATTAGTCGTTGACGATGAAACACGTCTCAGTGGATAATTATATTTTAAAAACAATATGCATGCCGCTCCCCATGTGGGCGTACCAAGTTGGTTAAAGGGAAAATTATTCCCAACTCGCATTTAGGTAAAATGCACTTTCGTAAATAATTGAACTCATTCAAAACGTATCACGAAAACAAAAACAAATAACACACACACACACACACACACACACACACACACACACACACACACACACACACACACACATATATATATATATATTAGCAAAAGTACCCGTCGTTGCCTGTTTCAGGTTCAGCCTACAGAAAATGGACTCTGATTTATGAAAGTATGATAGGTTATGAAAAGGAAGGGTTGTAAAGAGATAGCTTCGAATTTGGGGCTATCAAAATCAAAGCAAAATATGATGAAAGTAAAAATAAAATAGATAAATCCCATAATTTATTATACCATACCTGTTCACACTGAAACGCTTATCACAATATTCTGTGGATCTATATTAAAAAAAAACTTGTAAAACTTTGTGACATATTTCCATTCTATGGAGGTCAGGCGCGAACGAACACCCCATAATTTTATTACACCATATTTCTTTAAACTGGAACATAATTATCAAAGTATATTTACGTAGATAGATATGAAAAGTCTTTATTAAAGTTTGTGCCTATTTCCATTCTATGGAGGCCAGGCGCGAACGCAGATCCCACAATTTTATCATACCATCCCTATTTAAGTTAAAACATACTTATCAAAGTATTATTATGTACATCTATATCAACAACACTTGTAAACGTTCTTTTTAATTTTTTAATTTTTTATTTCCATACTTTGTGGACCAGGCGCGTACACAGACCCCACAATTTAAATGAATCACCATTATGCCAGATCAAACATACCCATTCCTGTGTTTCGATACATCTTCTATCATTATATGTGATCAGTTTTCTATAATAGTCAACCATATACGAGCCTATTCGTGACCAGACACACACGGAGACGTTCAGCTTTATATATATATATATATATATATATATATATATATATATATATATATATATATATATATATATATATATAACTACTTAATTTACTCACATAAAATTAATATACGAAAGTATAGATTCATGCGTAAACTTTAAGTATTTACTTCAAAAGTGCTCAATACGAAGGTAGAGCTAGTTAGTAATTTATAAATTTATTTATATAAAATTTATGGCGATTAAGCTACACTGAATATTCCGCGTTTCATCCACCCTAGGACTCTTCAGGCTTATGCGCATAAGCTTGAAGAGTCCTAGAGTGGATGAAACGCGGAATATTCAGTGTAGCTTAATCTTATGCGCATAAGCTTGAAGAGTCCTAGAGTGGATGAAACGCGGAATATTCAGTGTAGCTTAATCGCCATATATATTTTTATAAATTACTATATATATATATATATATATATATATATATAGTCAGCCACATACAGTACTGTTTCGCTGTTCCACAGCTCATTATTGCGGCTTGACAAGCAACTCATATATATATATATATACATCTATGATATCAATCTATGATAAAGACAAATGATATATATATATATATATATATATATATATATATATATATATATATATATATATATATATATATATATATATATATATATCATTTGTCTTTATCATAGATTGAGGAATTTGATCATGTTTCTGTTTGTGTCGTAAGACGGAGGCGTCGTCGGCGAGATTTCAAATGTTGGTATTTTGTTTTGTTTTACGGAACGGCACACCTGCTGTCAATCCTGTGATGGCGTCGAATAATACATTGTCGTGACTGCAATGGCAAATGTCTGCAAGGGACGTTTTCCAGAATGAATTTTTTGTTTGTTTTATTTTTTGTTTAATTTTTTATATTTTTTATTTATTTAAATGATTTCCGTAATGAGGTGTGCTTATTTTGTAAAAAAAAAAAAAATGGCGTTAGTAAAAACGGGAGGGAAAGGAAGAAGAAAAGGTAGGCGGGCGTGAAATGAAAAGAGGAAGAAAAGGAAAAGTAAGAGAGAAAAGAAGTAGAAAGACAAAGGGTCGGAGGAGTCGAGAAGGAGTGGTCGTAGTAATAAACGGGGAGTAGAGAGAGGAGGAAGTAGGCGGAAGTGAAATAAGAAATGAGGAGGAGAATAGAAGAGGGAGGGGATGGATGAAAGATGGAATGGAAAGAGGGAGAGTGGGAGAAGTCGGCAAGTTATAATAGGGAGGAGGAGGAACAAGTAGGCAAAAGTTTTATAAAGGGAGGAGGAGAAAAGAAGAGGTGGAAGGGGGAAAGGTTGGTGGAGTTAGTTGTGGTGGTAGATAGGGAGGAGAAGGAGGGACAGTGGAAGGGGGAGGGGGACTTGATGGTGGCGGAAAAAAGCCGTAAAAAGGGGAGAAAAAGAAATAAGGAGGAAATGGGTAAAAATAATAATGTTGAAATGGAGGTAGAAGTAGGAGGAATAAAGAAGAAGAAGAAGAAGAAGAAGAAGAAGAAGAAGAAGAAGAAGAAAGACAAGAAGCGGGAGAAAAAAGAAAGAGAGGTAAAAGAAGAAAAAGAAGAGAAACAGAAAAAAATAGAAGTAGAAAAGAAGAAGAATAAAAAGAAAAAGAAGTAGAAAAACAGGAAAATAAAGAAAAAAGAAAAAAGAAAAGAAGAAGATAAAGAAGAAGAATAAGAAGACGAAAAAGAGGAAAAAGAAGAAGAAAAAAGAGAAAAAGGAAGAAGAAGAAAAGAAGAAGAATGAAGAGAAAAAGAAGTAGAAAAAGAGGAAAATAAAAAAGAAAAAGAAAAAGAAGACGAAAAGAGGAAAAAAGAAGAAGAAGAAAAAAGAGATAAAGGAAGAAGAAGAAAGAAGAGAAAAGAAGAAAAAGAAGAAAGAAGAGAAAAAGAAGAAAAAGAAGAAGGAGAGAAAAAAGAAGAAAATAGAAGAAAAGAAGAAGCAAAACAGGAAAAAGAAAAGAAAAAACTAGAAAAAAGAAGAAAGAAGGAAAACGAAAAAAGAAGAAAAAGAGAAGAAAAAATTTAAATAAAGAAAAAGAAAATATAGAAAAAATACGACATATCAAAAAAATATGTGGGAGAAGGAAAACGTCAGTGTGTGTGTGTGTGTGTGTGTGTGTGTGTGTGTGTGTGTGTGTGCGAGTTTCCGAAACGTCTGAGCCTATCTTTTGCAAATTTCACACAAAGCTAATTTATACGTCTGGCAGTGTTCTTAGATAGGTTTTGTACAAAAATTCATCCGATAAGAAAAACTATTTTTAAGATCGGAGTTTTCGATTTTTGATACTTATCGAAAAACTCCGAACTTAAAAATAGTTTTCCTCTCTTATAGATGAAAAGAATAATTTTTACAGGGGAATATTTTACGTTACACCGGTAAAGGAAGATAATAAAATTCCAGAAGATCATTTCTTCTTCTTAAAAAAGAAAATATTATTATATTATTATATTATTATACAGTCAGTTGTTGTAAGTGAGCAATCTCTTACGATGACCTGTGTAAGAACCGAGTGAAATTATATAGACGTATGTTAAGAGCCAATCTTCCTCTTTTTGCTGTCTTAATATAAGAGTGCTCTAGAATAAATAGAGCTATTTTTATAGTTAAAAACAAAAAAATGGGTATTTATGTATTTTTGGTACCGCGCTGAAATAATACGTTATTATTCCGAAAGCCATTCTTAACATCCGGAAGAGAGCGTGTTTTGTAACTATTCTGTGCTTCCAATTTTTTTTTTTTTACATGGGGGTCACCACTTATCAAGGCCCGGAGGCCACTCAGGGATAAGGGTTATTGCGTGTACAGTAATCAATGAGATAGTATTGTAGTAATCATTAGTATTGGGGGTTTTGATAGAGTGTCTTACTTAAGGGGGCGGTTTGTCAGGAATTTGTTTATGTTGGATTTGAAGACATCCAAGTTGTAATCAGGTGGGAAACAGGCAAACGGAAGAGAGTTCCACAATCGTGCACTTCTGAGAAAGAAGCTTTGTTCATGGAATGTACGTTTGGATTTAGGCACAGATAGAGAGTGGGGAAAATTATTGACAGTGGTTTCAGCTAGACGAGTGTTTCTCATGAAAGATTGGTGAGGGGGGATGAGAGATTGGAGCTCAGACGAGCACTTGACATGGACATAACGATAAAACAAAAACAGGCTCGCAACGTCTCTTCTGTGGGAGAGAGGCTGCAGGGAAGAGAAAAGGGCATCCCCCACCAAACCCTGAAGTCTATTTTGTACTCTGTCAAGGCAGGATAGGCTATTTTTAGCAGCTCCTGCCCAGATGTGGCAGCAGTACTCCATCCTTGGACGTACTTGGCTTTTATACAGATAGAGAATTGCATCAGTAGTGAGATATCTTCTGGAGCAGTAGAAGGATCCCACCATTTCCCCAGCGTCCCTGGCAACAGATTTGATGTACGTGTTTCATTTCAGATCAGGAGTAAATGTCAAACCCAGAAGCTTGTCAAAACATGGAGCCTCCCCAAGACGAGAGCCATCCATTTCAATTGATGCCAGATGGGGATCAGAGCGTTGATGATATAAAGATAGAAGCTTGGTTTTGGATGCATTAAAAGTGACCAGCCACCTCTTCCCCCATTGTACCACGCGCTCAAGATCAGAGGAGAGAGAATTAGAGAGAGCTTTGTCATTTACGGCCTTTGATGTGTTGCCATAGATGGTCGTGTTATAAGGTATAGATGTCAACGAATGATTTAAGTATGTGTTTTGGGAGATCATTGATGTAGTTCAGTAAGAGAGTTGGACCCAGGATGGACACCTGGGGGACTCCAGCATTAATACTGTGGGCCTCTGATTTCTGCCCATTAACAACTACTCTTATGAACCTAGATACATAATACATAAGCACCAAAAATGTGTTATAGTAAAAAATGTTTTATTGATAGTAAAAAATGTTTTATTTATGATAAAAAATGTTTATAGAAAAAAATGTTTCATTTATAGTAAACATATTTTATTTATGGCAAAAAATGTTTTATTTATGGTCAAAAATATTTTATTTATGGTAAAAAATGTTTCATTTATTTTAAAAATGTTTTATTTATGGTAAAAAATGTTTTTCTATAGTAAAAAATATTTCATTTATCGTAAAAAGTTTTGTAGTAAAATATTTTATTTATGGTAAAAAATATTTAACTTATAGTAAAAAAATATGTTATTTATAGGAAATTTATTTTTATTAAAAATGTTTTTAGTTTTAGTTTAGTAAAAATGTTTTATTTATAGTAACAATGTATTATTTATGGTACAAAACTTTTATTTATAGTGAAAATGTTTTATTTATAGTAAAAATGTTTTATTTATAGTAAGGAATTTTCTATTCATGGTAAAAAATGTTTTATGTATAGGAAATAAAGGTTTTATTTATGTAAAATGTTTTATTTATAGTAAAAATCTTTTATGTATAGAAAAAAAGTTGTATTTATGCAACATGTTTTATTTATAGTAAAAACTATTTAATTCATGGTAAAATGTTATATTTATAGAAAAAATGTTTTATTTATAGTAAAACTATTTTATTCATGGTAAAAGATGTTTTATTTATGGTCAAACATATTTTATTTATGGTAAAAAAATGTATTTTTTTAAGTAAAAAATGTTTCATTTATAGTAAAAAAATGTTTTATTTATAGTAAAAATGTTTTATTTATAGTAAAAAATGTTTTGTTTATGGTAAAAAATGTTTTATTTTTAGTAAAACTTTTTTATTAATAGTAAAAATGTTTCATAGTAAAAATGTTTTATTTTTACTATAAATAATATAGTAAAAATGTTCATTTATAGTAACAAATATTTTATTTATGGTAAACGTGTTCTATTTATGGCAAAAATGTTTTATTTATAGTAAAAAACTGTTTTATATTTAAAATGTTTTATTTATTTTTGAAATGTTTTATTCATTTGATAATGTTTTATTTATCGTAAAAACGTTTTTGTAGTATGAATATATTATTTATTGTAAAAAAATTATTTAACTTATAGTAAAAAAATGTCTTATTTATAGGAAATATTTTTTATTTGTAGTAAAAATGTTTTAATTATAGTAAAAACTGTTTTATTTATAGCAAATTTTTTTTATTTATTGTAAACAATGTTTTATTCATAGAAAAAAGGTTTTATTCATGGTAAAAAATGTTTTATTTATAGTAAAAAATGTTTTATTTATGGTAAAAATGTTTTTTTAGTAAATAATTTTTTATTTATTGGAACCAATATTTTATTTACAGCATGAATGTTTTATTTATAGTAAAAAATGTTTTATTTATAGTAAAAATGTTTTATTTATAGTAAAAATGTTTTATTTATGGTAAATATTTTTGTTATAGTGAATTTTTTT
Source organism: Euprymna scolopes (assembly GCF_053919585.1). Taxonomy (NCBI): domain Eukaryota; kingdom Metazoa; phylum Mollusca; class Cephalopoda; order Sepiida; family Sepiolidae; genus Euprymna; species Euprymna scolopes. Next base: position 2,233,548 of record NC_136527.1, read on the forward strand.
ATTTATAGTAAAAAATGTTTTATATATGGTAAGAAATGTATTATTTATAGTAAAAAATGTTTTATTGATATTAAAATGTTTTATTTACAGTAAAAATGTTATTTATAGTAAAAATGTTTTATTTATAGTAAAAATGTATTATTAATGGTAAAAAATGTTTTATTTATAGTAAAAAAATTTTTATTTATAGTAAAAATGTTTTATTTATAGTAAAAAATGTTTTATTTACAGGGTGGAACGATAAAAGATGTCAACACTACAGATTTATTTTATAGGAATAATGTTTCATTTATAGTAAAAAAGTTTTTATAGTAAAAATATTTTTTTAATGCTAAAAGATATTTTATTTATAGTTAAAATCTTTTTATTTATAGTAAAAAATGTATTATTTATGGTAAAAAATGTGTTTTATAGTAAAATATATTTGATTTATAGTAAAAAATGTTTTATTTATTGTAAAAAATGTTTTTATAGTAAAAGATGTTTTATTTATAGTTAAAAAAGGTTGGTTTATGGTAAAAAATGTTTTATTTATAGTAAAAAATGTTTCATTTATGTTAAAACATGTTTTTGATAGTAAAAAATGTTTTATTCACAGTAAACAATGTTTTATATATGGTAAAAAATGTTTTTTATAGTAAAAAATGTTGCATTTATAGTAAAAATGTTTTATTAATGGTAAAAAATGTTTTATTTATAGTAAATAGGTTTTATTTATAGTAAAAAAAGTTTTATTTATAGTAAAAATGTTTTATTTACAGGGTTGAACGATAAATGATCTCACAACTACTGCTTTATTTTAAGCACTAAAATTTGGTATTTAAAGTAACAAATGTTGTATTTATAGTAAAAAATGTTTTATTTATAGTAGATTTTTTTATTTCTAGTAAAAAATGTTTCATTTATGGTAAAAAATGTTTTGTTTATAGTAAAAAATGTTTTATTTATGGTAAAAAATGTTTTATTTATAGTAAAAAAAATTTTATTAATAGTAAAAAATGTTTCATAGTAAAAATGTTTGATTTTAACAATAAATAATATAGTAAAAATGTTCATTTATAGCAAAAAATATTTTGTTTATGGTAAAAGTATTCTATTTATGGTAAAAATGTTTTATTTATAGTAAAAAATGTTTTATTTATAGTAAAAAATGTTTTATTTCTGGTAAAAATGTTTTATTTGTAGTAAAAAATGTTTCATTTATAGGAAAAAAAATTTTTATTCATAGTAGAAATGTTTTATTTATAGTAAAAATATATTATTTATGGTAAAAAATGTTTTATTTATACAAAAAAAGTTTTTATTTATAGTAAAAAAAGTTTAATTTATAGTAAAAAATGTTTTATTTATGCTAAAAATGTTTTATTTATGGAAAAAAATTTGTATTTATGATCAAAAATATTTTATTTATGGTAAAAAATGTTTTATTTATTTAAAAAAATGTTTTATGTATGGTAAAAAATGTTTTTCTATAGTAAAAAAATATGTCATTTATCGTAAAAAGTTTTTGTAGTAAAATATTTTATTCATGGTAAAAATATTTAACTTATAGTAAAAATGTGTTATTTATAGGGTTTTTATTTACAGTAAAAATATATTATTTATGGTAAAATGTGTTATTTATAGTGAAAATGTTTTATTTATAGTAAAAAATGTTTTATTTATAGTAAAGAATTTGTTATTTATGGTAAAAAATGTTTTATTTATAGAAAAAAGGTTTTATTTATGGTAAAACATGTTTTATTTATATTAAAAATATTTTATTTATGGTAAAAATGTTTTATTTATAGTAAATAAATGTTTTATTCATTAGAAAATATTTGTTATTAACAAGAAAAATGTGTTATTTATAGTAAAAAAAGGTTTTTTATAGTAAAAATGTTTCTCTTCATAGTAAAAATGTTTTATTTATAGTAAAAAAATTGTAAAAATGTTTTATTTATGGTAAAAGCTTTTATTTAGAGTTATAGTTTTTTATTCATAGTAAAAAACGTATTATTTATGGTAAAGAATGTTCTTTATAGTAAAATATATTTTATTTATAGTAAAAAAATGTTTTATTTATGGTAAAAATGTTTTATTTATAGTAAAAATTGTCTATTTTTGTTAAAATATGTTTTTTGTAGTAAAAAATGGTTTATTTATAGTAGAAAAATGTTTTATTTATGGTAAAAAGTGTTTTTTATTGTAAAAAATGTTTTTTATAGTAAAGAAGTACTTATAGTAACAATCTTTTATTAATGGTAAAAAATGTTTTATTTATAGTAAAAATGTTTTATTTATAGTAAAAAATTTTTATTTATAGTAGAAAATATTTTATTTGCAGGGTGGAACGATAAAAGGTTTCACCACTACAGCTTTATTTTAAGCACTAAAATTTTTTTAGTTATTGTAAAAAATGTTTCATTTATAGTAAAAAATGTATTATTTATAGTAAATCTTGTTATTTCTAGTAAAAAAATGTTTAATTAATGGTAAAAAATGTTTTATTTATAGTAAAAAACCTTTTATTTATAGTAATACATGTCTTATTTATAGGAATTTTTTTTATTTAAAGTAGAAATTTTTCATTTATAGTAAATATGTATTATTTATGGTAAAATATGTTTTATTTATAGTAAAAAGATTTTATTCATAGTAAAAAAATTTTATTTATAGGAGAAAAGGTTGTATTTATGGTAAAAAAATGTTTTATTTATGGTAAAAACGTATTATTTATAGTAAAAATTTTTTTATTCATGGTAAAAAGTTTTTATTTACAGTAAAAATATCTTATTTTTGTAAAACAATTTTTTATTCATGGTAAAAAGTTTTTTATTTACAGTAAAAATGTTTTATTTTTGTAAACAAAATTTTATTTATAGTAAAAAATGTTTTATTCATAGTAAAAATGTTTTATTTTTGGTAAATTGTTTTATTTATGGTAAAAATGTTTTATTTATAGTAAAATTTTTTATTTATAGTAAAAAATCTATTATTTATGGTAAAAATTGTTTTATAGTAAAATATATTTTATTAATAGTAAAAAAGTTTTATTTATGGTAAAAAAAATTTATTTATAGTAAATGTTTTTTATTTATGGTAAAAAATGTATTATTTATAGTAAAAAAGTTATATTATAGTAAAAAAATGTTTTTATAGTAAAAATGTTTCATTTATAGTAAAAACGTCCTTATAGTAAAAATATTTTTTTAATGGTAAAAAAATGTTTTATTTATAGTAAAAAATTATTATTTATAGTAGAAACTGTTTTATTTATAGTAAAAATGTTTTATTTACACGGTGGAACGATAAAAGATCTCACCACTACAGGTTTATGTCAAGCACTAAAAATATTTTATTTATAGTAAAAAATGTTTCATTTACAGTAAAAAAATTTTTATTTATAGTAAAATAATATTCATTCATGGCAAAAACTGTCTTAATTATGATAAAAATGTTTTATTTATAGTGAATTTTTTTATTTATAGTAAAAATTTTTTATTTATGGTAAAAATGTTTTATTTATGGTAAAAATGTTTCATTTATGGTAAAAAAATTTATTTATAGTAAATGTTTTTTATTTATAATAAAAAATGTTTTATTTATGGTAAAAAATGTATTATTTATAGTAAAAAAAGTTATATTATAGTAAAAAATGTTTTTATAGTAAAAATGTTTCATTTATAGTAAAAACGTCCTTATAGTAAAAATATTTTATTTATAGTAAAAAATTATTATTTATAGTAAAAAATTATTATTTATAGTAAAAACTGTTTTATTTATAGTAAAAATGTTTTATTTACACGGTGGAACGATAAAAGATCTCACCACTACAGGTTTATGTCAAGCACTAAAAAATATTTTATTTATAGTAAAAAATGTTTCATTTATAGTAAAAAATGTTTTATTTATAGTAAAAAAATATTTATTCATGGTAAAAATTGTTTTATTTATGATAAAAATGTTTTATTTATAGTGAATTTTTTTATTTATAGTAAAAAATTTTTTATTTATACTAAAAATGTATTATTTATAGTAAAAAAATGTTTTATTTATAGTAAAAATGTTTTATTTACAGTAAAAAAAAGTTTATTTATGGTAAGAATGTTTTATTTATAGTAAAAATGTATTATTTATGGTAAAAATGTTTTATTTATAGTAAAAGTTGTTTTATTTATAGTAAAACTGTTTTATTTATAGTAAAAAATGTTTTATTTACAGGGTGGAACGATAAAAGCTGTCAACACTACAGCTTTATTTTATAGGAAAAATGTTTCATTTATAGTAAAAAAGTTTTTATAGTAAAAATGTTTTATTTACAGTAAACATATTTTATTTATAGTAAAAATGTTTATTTATAGTAAAAATGCTTTATTTATAGTAAAAAATGTTTTATTTACAGGGTGGAACGATAAAATGTCAGCACTACAGCTTTATTTGAAAACTTTATTCAAAAAATCAATTCAGGTAACTTGATTATCTAGCAGAACTGATATCAATTCAATGTAGCCGCCTTCAGCCTCGATACGGGTCCGAACTGGGAGCATGGATTTTCAACAAGCGCCGGCGAGAGCTCGTCGAATACTCGACGGATGGCGGCGATCAGGCTACCTTTGGTGTTGTAAGAGGTCATGTTGGTGCTGTTCTTGACGGCGTAGTTCAGGCGGGGAGAGAAGAGTACACAATCGTAGCACTCTTTCTGAAACCAAAGCTGAGTTATATAAAGTAATGTGTGTGTGTGTGTGTGTTTGTGTGTGTGTGTGTGTGTGTGTGTGAGTTCCTTCCATATAGGATCCGAAACGGTTGAGCCTATCTTTGGCAAATTTTACACGACAGTTCATTAATATGTTTTGTACAGGAATTTATCCGATAAGTATCTATCTATCTATCTATCTATCTATCTATCTATCTATCTATCTATCTATCTATCTATCTATCTAATACTATATAAAGTCATTATATGCATGCACGTGTGTGTGTGTGTGTGTGAGTTCCTTCCATATAGGTTCCGAAACGGTGGAGTCTATCTTTGACAAATTTCACACAAAGTTAATTTATGTCTGGCAGTATTCTTAGATTTGATTTATACAGAAACTCATCCGATAAGCACCGAAAATTGAAACAATTCGAACTTAAAAATAGTCTTTCTCTCATCGATAAAAGGAATAATTTTTACTAGGAAATATTTTACGTTACACCGGCAGTTTTGCAGTCAAATTAGACAAAAGATATATTTTTTTACAATATTTAAAATATAGTATAAATTTAGTATAAAATATTTAATTACACAATTACACTGGAAAAATGGCGTGGGATCATTTTACTGCTTGAGATGCTGATAATTCTTTTCCTTTCTTCTGCTTTACAGTTGACTACAATATGGTCGTCTTCAAGTCTAATATAAACAAGTTCTTCATAAGCTGTCCCCTTAAGTAATCCACTTTACAAAATTTCCACTACTAGTGATTACTATTGACTACTCCACGTTCGTTAATCCTTATCCTCGAGTGACCTCCGGGCCTTCATAAGTGGTGACTCCTTTGTAATAAAAAAAGTGTAGCATAAGGCGCTTTGGAAGACCCGGCGGCAGTGAAAAAAAGGTAGCCTTGCGGAGAGATTAGCAGCAGAGGTAGCTGAAAAATGCGCATATACAAATTAGGAAGTGCGCGCGTGAAGAAGAAAAAAAAAGGAGAAAAAATACAGCCCGTGCATGAGACAAAGTGGATGTTGAAGAGAATGGGAGTGTACACGCAAGGCCAAGGCGTGAGGTCGGAGGAAGGAAAAATTATCACAAAAAATTCCTCAACACAAAATAAGCAAAATTACACATTCATTCTTATATCTTTTCTCTTTACAGAATGGAAACATACCATATATATATATATATATATATATATATATATATATATATATATATATATATATATATATATATATATATACTGTTGCCATATCTGGGCAGGAGCTGTTAAAAACAGCCTATCCTGCCTTGACAGAGTACAAAATAGACTTCGTGGCTTAGTGGGGGATGCCCTTTTCTCTACCCTGCAACCTCTCTCCCACAGAAGAGACGTTGCAAGCCTATCTTTGTTTTATCGTTATTTCCATGGCAGGCGCTCGTCCGAACTCCAATCTTTGGTACCCCCTCGCCAATCTTTCACGAAAAACACCCGTTAGCTGAATCCACTGTGAAAAATTTCCCCCACTCTATATCTGTGCCTAAATCAAAACGTGGATTCCATGAACAAAGCTTCTTTCTTAGAACTGCACGCCTGTGGAACTCTGTTCCGTCTGCCTGCTTCCCACCGGACTACAACTTGGATGTCTTCAAGCCCAATGTTAACAAATTCCTAATCAACCGCCCCCTTAAGTAAACACTTCATCAAATCTCCACACTAACGTAATGTACTTGCAATAACCCTTATCCCTGAGTGGCTTCCGGGCCTTGATAAGTGGTGATCACTGTGTAAATATATATATATAAATATATATATATATATATATATATATATATATTATAGTATTAAATCAGTAGTTTTACATTACAAAGCAAAGAAATATATATTTATATTTTGTCTTTCATAATATTTTATTCTGTCTTACACGTGTTTCGTTGAATAGCGTACGAAGACCAAACAATTCATCCTTATATCTTTTCTCTTTACACTGGTGCCCAACTTCTTGTTGGTCCTATAACCAGCGGGTTTGAAATCTCATAGCCCCCCCCCCAAAAAAAAAAATATCGGTAGGAGGAAGGAGTAACGTGAACAAGGCAGCGAAAGACTTTTTAAGTGGCGTCGAAAGGAACGGCAACAAATGCTTGCGTTAAAAAAGAAAAAAAAAATGGCGACCAGATTTTTATTTATTTATTTTCATTTTTATTTTTAGTAATTATTAAATTAAAGTTTATTTTTATGAATTACTAAACTGATGATAACGATGCTGTCTGCCTCACAGCAGACTCCACGAGCTCCTTGTCTGTTGTTGGGAGCAAGGAGAACTCCCACGGGACTTCCGTGATGCAGTCATTGTTACCTTGTACAAAAACTACATAGCAGGCTTTTCCATGTAATACAATATACTTTCTATATAATGTAAAAGCTAGGCGTATAATCTATGATAAGCGCCTCAGAAATATGGAAAAACTTGAAAAGGAAAAACGCATCATTAACAAAGGACGTGACAAAAAGGTAGGTGTTATAATTCTAAATTTAAGCCGGCAAACGCTGATAATAGCCTGTAAAATTAACGAATTAGTGAACAATAAAAAGAAAATGGTAGGGCCAGCACTATTGAAACTAACCGGGGGATCACATTGCTTCTCCATCGTAGGTAAAATCCTTGCCCGTTTGCTCACAAACAGACTGATACCTTTCATCGCAGAAGACCACCTCCTAGAAACGCAATGCGGTTATAGAGAAAACAGGGGTACCACGGATATGGTCTTCGTCCTCAGACAACTGCCAGAGAAGTATCGTGAACAAAACAAGGGACTCTACATAACATTTGTGGACCTGACCAAGGCATTTGATACAGTGAGCTGGAAGGGGCTTTGGCTGATTTTGGAGCGCCTCGGCTGCCCCCCAAAGCTCCTCAACATGATAGTTCAGTTGCATGAGAACCAAAGCTGTCAGGTCAGAGTAAATAACAACCTCTCAGAACCCTTTCTCATTGTCAATTGCGTAAAACAGGGATGCGTTCTGGCTCTGACACTGTTCAGCATCTTCTTCAGCATGATGCTCAAACAGGCGACTGAAGAACTTGACGATAACGATGCTGTCTACATTCGCTATCACCTCAACGGCAGTCCGTTCAACCTCAATAGGCTGCAAAGACCTTCGAACAACTGATCCGAGCCCTCCTCTTTGCCAACGACGCTGCCCTTGTTGCCCACACCGAAACAGCCTTGCAGCGCTTCACATCCTGCTTCGCAGAGGCTGCCCAGCTCTTCGGACTCGACCAACCAGATACCCGGGTAGAGTACCACCCTCCTCACATCACCTTTGGTGAGACTAGCTGAAGACCATTCACCAGTTTATCTACCTGGGGTGTACCATCACATCAGATGCCAAACCCGACAAAGAAATATACAAACAGCGATTTTAGGAGATTGTACAAGAGAGTCTGGAAAAACAGACATTAAAAAATTGCACAAAAATCAGTGTGTATAGAGCCGTAGTACTTTCCACCCTCCTGTACGGCTGTGAGTCCTGGACAATTTACTGCTATCAATTACGACTCCTCGATCGCCATTCTCAACGTACACTGGAGTGACTATGTCACCAATGTTGAGGCCATGCTGCTGAAGTCACAGCTACGCTGGGTCTGGGTCGCCTGCCCAAAATAGTCTGATAGGGCTAACTCTCTAATGGCTGTCATGACAGAGGGGGCACCGAAGAAAAGATATAAAGACTCTCTGAACAAGTCTCTGGGTGACTGCCACATTAACCACCTCCAGTGGTCTACTCTCGCTGCTGACCGTGTTACCTGGCGACGTACTGCCCACCAGGCTGTCGCCTCCTTTGATATCTCCCACACAGAGAATCTGAGGGAGAAGCGCCGCAGGAGAAAGATTCAGGAAGCCTCAGCAGCCAGACCTGACGTGACTTTTGACTACAGCAGCTGTGGGCGAACCTGCATTGGGCTCGTCAGCCACAAGCGTGCCTGCAGCCGATGTGGAACCCCCTCTTCATAAAATCTTTGTTTGCGAAGTACTGCCAAGAAAACATATTAAATGATATATATATATATATATATATATATATATATATATATATATATATATATATATATATATATACTAGCAAAAGTACCCGTCGTTGACTGGGTTCAAAAACAGCCTACAGAAAATGGACTCTGGTTTATGAAAGTATGATAGGTTATGAAAAGGAAGGGTGTAAAGACATAGTTTCGAATTTGTGGGTATCAAAACCAAAGCAAAATATGATGAAAGTAAAAATAAAATAGATAAACCCCATAATTTATTATACCATACCTGTTCACACTGAAACACTTATCAAAATATTCTGTGGATCTATATTAAAAAACCTTGTTAAACTTTGTGACATATTTCCATTCTATGGAGGCCAGGCGCGAACGCAGACCCCACAATTTTATTATACCATTCCTATTTAAGTTAAAAACATACTTCTCAAAGTATTATTATGTACATCTATATCAAAAACACTTGTAAATGTTTTTTTTTTTAAATTTCTTAATTTTTTATTTCCATACGTTGTGGACCAGGAGCATACGCAGACCCCACAATTTTAATGAATCATCATTATGCCAGATCAAACACACCCATTCCTGTGTCTCGATACATCTTCTATCATTATATGTGATCAGTTTTCTATAATAGTCAACCATATAGGAAACTTTCTGGGCTTGACCATTACTCCTGATCTTAAATGGAACACGTACATCAAATCTGTTGCCAAGGCCGCTGGAAAGATGGTGGGATCCTTCTACCGCTCCAGAGGATATCTCACTAATGATGCAATTCTCTATCTATATAAGAGCCAGGTACGTCCAAGGATGGAATACTGTTGCCACATCTGGGCAGGAGCTGCTAGAAAGGACTTGTCCTGCCTTGATAGAGTTCAAAATAGACTTCGTAGCCTCGTAGGATATGTCCTTTTCTCTTCCTTGCAACCTCTATCTCACAGAAGAGATGTTGCGAGTTTGTCTCTGATGTATCGTTATTTTCATGGAAAGTGTTCGACTGAGCTTCAATCTATGGTCCCCCCCCTCGCCAAACTTTCACAAGAAACACTCGTCTAGCTGTAAACACTATAAATAACCCCCCCACTCTTTATCTGTGCCTAAACCTAAACGTAGATTCCATGAACAAAGCTTCTTTCTTAGAACTGCACGCCTGTGGAATTGTCTTCCGTTTTCCTGCTTTCCGGCTGACTACAATATGGTTGTCTTCAAGTCTAACGTAAATAAGTTATTGATGAGCCGTTCCATATAAGTTATCAAATTTACCAAATTTTCATTACTAATGATTACTATATTGTCCAATGTCTACTGTACACTCTGTAACCCTTATCCTTGAGTGGCCTCTTGGCCTTGATAATGTGGTGATGCCTATGTAAAAAAAAAAAGGTAATATTTTTTTTTTTTTGCTTAAAGAATCACGCAAATCATTACTATTAGATATAATTATAGAGAATTTAGCAAAAATTAATATATCATATTTAAGCCTATTTTACGACCTGGCAACGCCGGGACACCTTTTTTTTACATATTGGTCACCACTTATCAAGGCCCGGAAGCCACTCAGGGATAAGGGTTATTGCAAGTGCAGTACGTTAGTGTAGAGATTTGATGAAGTGTTTACTTAAGGGGGCGGTTCATTAGGAATTTGTTAACGTTGGACTTGAACACATCCAAGTTGTAGTCAGGTGGGAAGCAGGCAGACGGAAAAGAGTTCCACAGGCGTGCAGTTCTAAGAAAGAAGCTTTGTTCATGGAATCCAGATAAAGAGTGGGGAACATTTTACGACTGGTTTACGCCGGGACACCCCTTATTTTAATTATATTTTCACCCCAAACAAGACACATTGCCACTTTGATGTACGGGGCTACTATCAGGAATATGATCTACAGGGGTACTATGTGGGGAGTTGGGCAACAAGATGTCGGTTCATGTTACACTTGAACTTCTGCATGTAAGTACAGTTGGGGAAGCAAGGAGCCGGAAGCGAATTCCAAAGTCTAGCGGTTTTGGGGAAGAAACTACTGGAGTAGAAGGCTCTCTTACATCTAGGGATCTCAACTGTGAAGGGGTAGGATTTAGCTGCTTGTCGGGTTTGTCGCGGTATTTACGTCGAGGGGGTACAAGTTCTTGCAGTTCTTCAGAACATTCACCACTTAAATACTTGTAGAACAGGCAGAGGGATAGTACATTTCGTCGATGGGACAGAGGCTGAAGCTTAGATGACAGTTCAAGACCTATCAGATTCGCGACTCTCTTTTGGACCTTGTCTAGGAGTGAGAGACTAGTAGCAGATGCACCAGCCCAAATATACCGACAATACTCCGTACATGGGCGAATGGTGGTCTTATAGAGGTACAGGATACTTTCGGGTGTTAGTAACTTTCTAGCACGGTAGAGAGAGCCTACCTTTTTCGCAGCGGTCCTGGCAATACTCTCAATGTAATTGTTCCAACTCATGTTTCCTGTGAACGTTAGGCGCAGAGGAGTTTAAAAGATGTACTTTCAGATAAAGAGTCTTTGACCATTGCAATAATAATATCTATACAGGCTGTTCCAAAATGCTTGATCCCATTCTGAATTCCATATTTCGGAAACTACTTGATGAAACTAAGTACACTCAAGGCCATAAGTTTAATTGGTTAAATCTATAAAAACTGTTTTCAAGAAGAATGGTGTTTTCTGGAGTCTGAGTGACAACAAGTCTCCCCAGATTTCCATTACTCTCCACTTCTTTTGATAACCTTGGCAGATGAATTTGCGTTATTGCAACGGCCGTTTACCATTGATTTCTCGTCTATATATCTATAAAAACAGAGATGTGTGTGCCACAGACGATTTCTGATTGGTTAATCCAATAATCACATCTCCTAAAAAAGTATAGTTCTTACGCTCTTAACTTGACCATAAAATATTTTGGTCTTATTTATTGTCCATCTTGGAACGGTTTAATTTTTTTCTAACCTGCCATTTACAAATTACAAAAATACGAAACTTCACAATCCAACCTCCAACTCAACGTCCGCCATTAACACAACAAGAAAGCAAACGCTGGAGAGATTATTAGTACTACTACTACTACAAACATTACAGCACGAAAACACGCGCACACACGCACACACACTCAGCATTTACATATGCATAAGCATCACTTTTCTGTAAATTTTTGCTGCCAAGTCCTAATTTGTTTTGTAGTTGGTGACTTCTTTGCAAAATTTGTGAAGACGTCACGCTGCATTGTCTTCCGTGACATGCTTTTAAACTTAAACCGTTATAAATTACAACAGCGTCTCTAAACATAAGCACATAATTATTATTTAATAATAAACCCCCCTCTCATTATAGACACTCCTACTACTTTACATTCCAACGTCCCCCTCCAACTCTCCCCATTCTAATCTAACTCCCCTTAATCTGCAACGATTTTTTCCATTCTTATTGGTATTTAAACTCAGTCCATCTATGAATTCTGACGAAACTAGTCGGATCTCTCCTCACCTTAAGAGGATATCTTCCTAGGGGAAACAATATGTAAATTCATTCTGGACTCACAACAATACATTTCACACACACACACACACACACACATACACACAAACACACACACACATATATATATATAGCATACTCTAACACGCAAAATGCCTATTCTTTTGAAGTGAACGGCATTTCTTAACCTGAAAAAGAAATGCCAAACTTGAAAAGCCTTACTTTTAACAGCATGAAAACGTTCTCTATCTATTCTATTCTATATATCTATAAAAACAGAGATGTGTGTGCCACAGACGATTTCTGATTGGTTAATCCAATAATCACATCTCCTAAAAAACTATGGTTCGTAGGCTCTTGAATTTACCATAAAATATTATGGCTTTATTTATTGTCCATCTTGGAAGGGTTTAATTTTTTCCTAACTTGCGATTTACAAATTACAAAAATACGAAACTAACTTACAATCTAACAATCGAACCTCCGACATCACGGCCGCCATTATGAAACTAAACTAAAAAAAAAAAAAACGCACGTCCACTCGTGGTCTTTACATTTCGGGTTTGGGTACTTGTGCAGTTTTCCATTGACATTAAAAAAATGGAAATATTTTTTTAAAAAAATATATTGTACGTACTCGTCAGAGAGACGAAGCTTTTATTCATGTAAATATTAAATTACCTTTTTTTTTTAAAATTACATTTTCACCCCAAACAAGGCAAATTGCCACTTTGGTGTAGGGGCTGCTATCAGGGGCAACAACTTCTGGGGTACTATGTAGGGATTTGGGCAGCAAGATGTCGGTTCACGTTACACTTGAACTTCTGCACGTCAGTACTGTTGGGGAAGCAGGGACCTGGAATTGAATTCCAGAGTCTAGCGGTTCTGGGGAAAAAACTATTGAAGTAAAAAGATCTTTTACATCTAGAGATATCTACAGTGTGGGGGTGGGATTTAGAAGCCTGTCGGGTTTGTCGAGGGTGCTCACGTGGTGGGGGCACAAGTGGTTGCAGTTCGTCAGAGCATTCACCACTAAAATACTTGTAGAAAAGGCAGAGGGATGCAACATTTCGTTGATGGGACAGAGGCTGAAGCTTAGATGTCAGTTCAGGGCCTATCAGGTTTGCGACTCTCTTTTGAACCTTGTCAAGGAGCGAGAGACTAGTAGCAGATGCACCAGCCCAGAAACGACGATTTCTATCGTTCCGCATGCAATTTTACTTTCAAGAGATTTTACCTGGTCGATCCGTCTGTGACGCAGACGTTTGAAATCACATTTTTAAAGCTAAACACATTAAATGGACGTACAAAAAGAATACCTCAAGCTTTGTTTTGTGGTATGATGGTTGATTCCAAGATTTCAAAGTGAAAACTTTAGATCAAAATTGATAAAAATAAACTGCCTCTTCTGGATGAATAGTACACAAAACTATAAATTTTTTAATTTCCAACAATCTTTGATCAAAATTTGGTGGCCAAATAGGCTGCCAAAATGAATTTGGTACCATCATGTTTTGCGACCATCCACTGAAACACCACAAAAAATAAGTGACAAAGAAAATACAATTGCGGCCTTCATTTACCTAAAGATGGCGTAAATAAGGAGTAATGCTTCCTATATATATTTTTTTTTTTTTGGGGGGGAGGGGGGTCCTGGGTATGACCTTAAGCTATATCCAATGGTGAGGCCCCAGTCTGCAGGCTTTGGGGAGTACTACAAACTTCATTTTCAACTACTTTTCAAAATAAAGAACATTTCTAATCCTTACTCTTTGGGCTCTGTCGGTGGGGCATTAGAATACGCCGACTGCCCCCCCCCCCTGCAGAGGGTAAAAGTCCCTCAATGGGGGTCCTGGATATGACCTTAAACTATATCAAGTGGTGAGGCCCGAGCTTGTGGGCTTTGGGGAGTGTGGAGCCACCCTTTAATTGCCATTGCTCCCAGGTCCACTCTGACCCGGAGTGGTAGTACCTGTTAGGGTCCCAACTATTGGTTAAATAGAAACCGACTTGGAAACAACAAATATATTCTATTAAAAAATTTTTCTTCAAAATCTTTGGATTCGGCATTAAATAACCCGAAAAGGGTTGATATGCCGTAAAACAAAAACAACCAAACTAAACCAAACCTATTTTTTTTATTTCGTCCAAATGGATCAGAGGGGATTGTAAACGTTTCTACACAACTTTTAGGTCATTCCAACGAAAATTGTCAAAATTATTGGCCTACGAAATGGGATCAACCATTTTGGAACCGCCTGTATATACACATTATCGCATAAACCGAGTTATGTGGTCATCAATGTATCGTCTTTATTTCGAGATTTCCTCTGGATAAATGAAATTAAGCAAACAAAAACACCAGTACAAATATTTGAAAATGTTTCATGTGCAAAGTGTGACGCTGTTCTATTTCAAAAAACGGAAAACACATTGCGTTGTTTAAGTGAGGGAGATTTTTAATAACGTCATGTTATCGTTGATATAGTTTTGAAAGATATTAACGCAGTTAATATTCTTTCTGGAAAAAAATGTCCGTTAAATTTAAATATGTGTGTATAACTAAAATAAAATGAGTGTGTTTTTGTAATTTATTGATTGAGATTATATGCAGGCTGTCCGGAAGGTCTCACGTCACCGAAGGCTAAGGTCTGAAGGGCTGGAACAGGTACTGTAGATGTAGTCTGGTTTAGGGTTGCTCTCTGTTTCTGGAACGATCGGCTGGATGTCAGGGCGATCCGGAGCGGACGGTGGACACTGAGAACGTGGGGTCAGTGTTAAGGAACCGACGACACCGAGAGCGTACGATCAGTGTTAAGGAACGGACGGTAGGTAGGGAGCCAGGTGCAGGCGAGGTTGCAGACCGAAGGAGCAAGGTGCATGTAAGGTTGCAGGCCATAGGAGCAAGGTGCAAGCAGGGTTGCAGGCCGGAGGAGCCGGGTGCAAGCGAGGTTGCAGGCCGGAGGAGCAAGGTGCAAGCACGGTTGCAGGCTGGAGGAGCGAGCTGCAGGCGAGGTTGCAGGCCGGAGGAGCAAGGTTAAAGAGAGGTTTTTAAGCCGGAGGAGTGAGGTGCAGGCGATGTTGCAGACCGGAGGAGCAAGGTTAAAGAGATGTTTGCAAGCCGGAGGAGTGAGGTGCAGGCGAGGTTGCCGGGAGGCTGCAGGAAGAAATGGAATGCTCAGGAGTGAGCTGGAAGCACCGAAGGCTGGAAGGTTGCAGAAGTGAGCAGGAAGCCGCTGGAGCAGAAAACCGCTCCTCTGTCCTGCAATCTCATATGCACCTTGCATCTTCTGTCTGCATC
>NC_136527.1:2254040-2314040 GCF_053919585.1 Euprymna scolopes
TTGTTGCTGGCTATCTTGCTCTTGCTTCTTGCTGAATCTCAACATTTTGAACCGAGAGAGAGATTTAGCTTTCGTACAAAGCTAAGACTCTGTAACATCATCTTTTTATAGATACTCCCTCAGGATATTTGGGCTCAAGAATTTAAATTTCTGAGGGAGTGGCACTCGTCTGACAAGACGTTGTAATCATGTATGTATGCATGTATGTATGTGTGCCTAAAACTTTCTACAGAGGTGACAGATTTTCATGAGATCGGTATCGTTTTGAAGCTCGACGTCTCGGACGAAAAAATTATCGAGAAATTACTCAAAAACATTAATTCATTCACCCTCAACTGGGCACCTTTCTACCAGGAGGGGTCGATATTTCGCGTCGCCATTTTTGCAAGTCATCATATAGGTTGGATTGACATTGCTTAATTTTAACGTTCCGAACGTCCGGTCGCGTCATGAAGTAGAGGTAAGAGGTCAGATTTTCTTTTACTTTCTTTTCCGCCTTCGTGTCACGGGTTCGAACCTGCCTGATTACTTATATTTTATTTTATTTATTTTTTTTACATGGGGATCACCACTTATCAAGGCCCGTAAGCCACTCGGGGATAAAGGTTATTTTGTGTACAATAATCAATGGGATAATATCGTAGTAATAGTTGGTATTGGAGGTTTGATAAAGCGTCTTACCTAAGGGGGCGATTAATCAGGGATTTGTTTATGTTGGACTTGAAGACGTCCAAGTTGTAGTCAGGTGGGAAACAGGCAAACGGAAGAGAATTCCACAGGCGTACATTTCTCAGAAAAAAAGCAATGTTCATGGAATCTACGTTTTGATTTAGGCACAGATAAAGAGTGGGGGAAATTACTGACAGTGGTTTTAGCTAGATGGGTGTTTATCATTAAGGATTGGCGAGGGGGGACCAGAGATTGGAGCTCAGACGAGCACTTGCCATGGAAATTCAACACACATTTACAAACTCCCGGGCAACGCCGGGACTCCAGGCTGGAATTAAATAAAAAAAATGATTACATTTCTTTTAAGGCTTGACTAATTCTTTCGTTTTTTGCAATATTATAGATAGTATGTCTGCCTAAAACATTCGACAAGATCAGTACCTCATTGAAGCTCGACCCTTCGGACGACAAATATCGAAAAATTAGCTAAAAACATTAATTTTCTTTTACAAGGTGGTCACCAATTATCAAGGCTCGGAAGCCACTCAGGAATAAGGGTTATTGCAAGTACATTACGTTAGTGTGGAGATATAATAAAGTGTCTACTTAAGGGGGCGGTTCATCAGGAATTTGTTTACGTTGGACTTACGTTGAAGATTTCCAGGTTGTAGTCAGGTGGGAAGCAGGCAGACGGAACAGAGTTCCACAGGCATGCAGTTCTAAGAAAGAAGCTTTGTTCATGGAATCCGCGTTTTGATTTAGGCACAGATAAAGAGTAGAGATAATTTTTCACAGTGGATTCAGCTAGACGGGTGTTTTTCGTAAAAGATTGGTGAGGGGGGACCAGAGATTGGAGCTCAGACGAGCACCTGCCATGGAAATAACGATAAAATAAGATAACTTCTCTTCTGTGGGAGAGAGGTTGCAGGGTAGAGAAAAGGGCATCCCCCACGAAGCAACGAAGTTTATTTTATACTCTCTCAAGGCAGGATAGGCTGTTTTTAGCAGCTCCTGCCCAGATATGGCAGCAGTATTCCATCCTTGGACGTACTTAGCTTTTATATAGATAGAGAATTGCATCAATAGTGAGATATCCTCTGGAGCGGTAAAAGGATCCCACCATCTTTCCAGCGATCTTGGCAACAGACTTGATGTACATGTTCCATTTCAGATGAGGAGTAAAAGTCAAGCCCAGAAGCTTGTCAAAACATGGGGCTTCTCCTGGACGAGAGCCATCCAGTTCAAGGCTTTAATTTGGAAGGTTCTCGTTTTCATGGGTGACTTTTTTTCTTTTCATTTTACATGTAACAAGACAATATTGGCATATTTGTAAAAAAAAAAAAAGATTTCAGAAAAAAAAAGAAGCAAGACAACAAAGAAGAAAAAAAAACAAGACACAAAAGAAAAAAACACCCTTAACTGGGCACTTTTCTACGGGGGGGGTCGCTTTTTTCGCCGATATTTTCGAAAATCATCGCCTTTTTTCGATTGTTTAGCCTTAATTTAAACCCACGTCACTTCCAGTTAGGTGGTGGGTGCAACAGCTAACGCGTCACATTTTTCCCCCACTTTCTTTTCCTCCTTCACGGTACGAGTTCAAACTTGTCTGCCTACTACAACTTTTTTTTGCTTCACACACACCTTGAAATACCTGGGCAACGCCGGACACCCATGCTATTATTAAGTAAACTAAAGATTACATTTCTTTTAAGGCTTAACTAATTATTTTGTTTATTGCCTTAACCACTCATTTTGAATAAGACACACACCTTCAAACACCGGGCAACGCTGGGCACCCATGCTAACGGTTAGAGATTTCTTTAATCACTCATTTTGAATAAGATGTGTTAAGGCGAAGGCATCATGACGGAAGTCAGGATAATCGTTATTACCCACAATGCAATAGGTGATCCTACTTCCTCCGTGTACAGATATGTTTACTTCCGACCCGTTACATGTGTAATTGGCGATTATTTTCAAGAAATCTATCCAGTTTTGATTTCAGTTTTCTCGCCGGTGTAAAAAGTTTTTTTTCCTTACTTTACTGTTCATTTCATCTTCCATGAGATTAACAAAAACCCTGCCGTCTGGACACTAGCTTAAAAGTTTCTCGACGCCACCGCATCCACCTCGCTCGGCGCGCATTTTTCTTCTCATCGACCATGTGCTGTTCCATGTTTTTTTTTTCCTTTTCTTCTCACGCAATCCCGCGCACACTTGCTAATTTGCATACATGCTCAAACGCCTGCTGCTGCTGATATTTTTACATGCACCTATATGCGCTCTGTTACAAAAGTATGGGAGCGTTGAACATTTGTTAGCCCCCATCAATCCCGGACAACGTCAAGTCGCCTTGCTAATATATATATATGTATATATATATATTTTTTTTTAAATAAAGGGGTGGTCGCCAACAATGTGGATTTTTTAACATTATTTTATTATTCCGTGTCTTGGTTTTTCATTGCGAATTATGTTTAGATCGTTGTAATAATGTTTTTAAATCATTTAAATCGTTTGTAACGCGTTTCAGACGTTCTGTGAAGCGTCCTCTTCAGAAATTATTTTCAAAATGTGTTGGAGATGTAAAAATAGCATTTTCGTAGTTCATTTGAAATGCTTCCAAGAAGTGGAAACGTGTAAGTGTCTACTATTCATTGTAATGTTCAATTTTTATTACTCTTTTATTGGGCTGTGGTCACTCCTGTGTTGTGTTTCTCTCTCTCACTCTCTCTTTCTGCATGTGTTTTTTTTCCTTTTCCTCGGTGTGGTGTGTTTTCTTTTATTGGTTTGAAGAATGTGTGTACTGTTTTATAGTATTATGAAGTTATTTGCTTCCCAACGAAGGTAACTGTGATCCTAGGTCATTACTAATGTATATGTGTGAGGAGGGTGGGGGAGAACCAGCTCTTCTGAAATAAGGGTAGGTGTGCTTTCATGCTATTTTGATATTTATTTTTTGGATTCTTAGATTTTAGTATTGTGATTTTTCGTTTCAGTCTTAGACTGTTCGGGTATTCTTTATATTATGTTTGTTGAGATAGAGGGGTGTATTTAAAAATATGTATAGGGGATTTTTTAATGTTTATATATATATATATATATATATATATATATATATATATATATATATATATATATATATATTACACACACACACACACACACACATTATATATATGATCTACATACAGTACTGTTTCGCTGTACCACGGTTTATCAGTTCGGCTTGACAAGTAACAACCTTAAATCTGGATCGAAACTCGACCGACCAAACCACAGACGGTACTTCTAACCGTTACGTTATTCGGCTGCTATGCCGGGCAGTGAATTAACAATATTTTCATATTGTCCAAACGCCTAAGCTCAATTTGTTAATACGCTAATAGCAGTTTTATATCACTTTCCAAGATCAGTATGCTTTTATTGATATGTGTTCAAAAATAAACAAGTTTACCTATTAAAAAGACGTAATAAAAAAGATCGGAGGCGAAAAGAGAGTGGTTGACAGCAAAGAGCAAAAGAGCAATAGGTTATAAAAAGACGAGTGCATGATCCCACTAAGTTTTTTTTTCTAATTAGATTACAACAAAGTTGACATTGAATAAGCAACCATAAATATTTCGTTCCTTGGTTTCGCAACAAAATGTTGATGACGATATCTGGGATTTTGTTTGATTCATCAAATTTCTATGATCGAGCAGCATTTAGTGTCCGAGAATCTGATCTTTAGAGATAGGATCGATTAAACAACAGAGTTGGTTCACGGGAAAGGGAATATGAGAGGAAAGGATAGCGGTGGATTTTAAAGGAAGGAGGATAAATAAAAACCTGACCAGAGATGGGTTAGTTTCATTCGTAGGATCCAGCTGTATAGATTCTGTCTTTCGCTTGGATCCTCTGGCTTCATTTAATGCAAAACCTAAATAAGAATCGCTCATAAAAACCTAAACATTTTCCAAATGATCGCACCGATAAAATCATCCACAATTTGTAAACCAAATACCACCAACAACCTCAAAACTCGCAACTTTCAAAACATCACAACTTTCAAAACATCACAACTTTCAAAACATCACAACTTTAAAAACATCACAACTTTAAAAACATCGCAACTTTCAAAACATCGCAACTTTCAAAACATCGCAACTTTCAAAACATCACAACTTTCAAAACATCACAACTTTCAAAACATCACAACTTTCAAAACATCACAACTTTAAAAACATCACAACTTTCAAAACATCACAACTTTCAAAACATCACAACTTTAAAAACATCACAACTTTCAAAACATCACAACTTTAAAAACATCACAACTTTCAAAACATCGCAACTTTCAAAACATCACAACTTTAAAAACATCACAACTTTAAAAACATCACAACTTTCAAAACATCACAACTTTCAAAACATCACAACTTTAAAAACATCACAACTTTCAAAACATCACAACTTTCAAAACATCACAACTTTCAAAACATCGCAACTTTCAAAACATCACAACTTTAAAAACATCACAACTTTCAAAACATCACAACTTTCAAAACATCACAACTTTCAAAACATCACAACTTTCAAAACATCACAACTTTCAAAACATCACAACTTTCAAAACATCACAACTTTCAAAACATCACAACTTTCAAAACATCACAACTTTCAAAACATCACAACTTTCAAAACATCACAACTTTCAAAACATCACAACTTTAAAAACATCACAACTTTCAAAACATCACAACTTTCAAAACATCACAACTTTCAAAACATCACAACTTTCAAAACATCGCAACTTTCAAAACATCACAACTTTCAAAACATCACAACTTTCAAAACATCACAACTTTCAAAACATCACAACTTTCAAAACATCACAACTTTAAAAACATCACAACTTTAAAAACATCACAACTTTCAAAACATCACAACTTTAAAAACAGCACAACTTTCAAAACATCACCACTTTCAAAACATCACAACTTTAAAAACATCACAACTTTCAAAACATCACAACTTTAAAAACATCACAACTTTCAAAACATCACAACTTTAAAAACATCACAACTTTAAAAACATCACAACTTTAAAAACATCACAACTTTAAAAGCATCAAAACTTTAAAAACATCACAACTTTCAAAACATCACAACTTTAAAAACATCACAACTTTCAAAACATCACAACTTTAAAAACATCACAACTTTAAAAACATCACAACTTTAAAAACATCACAACTTTCAAAACATCACAACTTTAAAAACATCACAACTTTAAAAACATCACAACTTTCAAAACATCACAACTTTCAAAACATCACAACTTTCAAAACATCACAACTAATTAGTTTTTTCCGTTCGGTTTCCTGTTTTTCGAGGGAGTATTTAATATTTTACACCAATTACTTATATTTTAGTTCCGAACACACACGCACACACACGCGCGCGCGCACAGAGCAATACACAAACACATGTATATATATATATATATATATATATATATATATATATATATATATATATATATATAGTAATTTATAAAATATATATGGCGATTAAGCTACACTGAATATTCTGCGTTTCATCCAACTATAGGATTCGTCAGGCTTATGCGCCTGACGAATCCTATAGTTGGATGAAACGCAGAATATTCAGTGTAGCTTAATCGCCATATATATTTAATAAATTACTAACTAGCTCTACCTACGTATTGAGCACTTTTGAAGTAAATACTTTAAGTGTACGCATAAATCTATACTTTCGTATATTAAATTTATGTGAATAAATGAAGTAGTTATATATATATATATATATATATATATATATATATATATATATATATATATATATAAACCCTCCTATTCCTCTTACCTCACCCTTTTTGCTAATTCCTGCCCTCTGATGAGAAGGAGAGTATTTCTTCGAAACTCCGCGGATTAAGGACTATCCACTTATCTTCTGCTTCCTTTTTTAAAATTAAATATGTTTTTAACTCTTTTTCAAGATGTCTTTTAACATATTTTATTAATCATATATATATATATATATATATATATATATATATATATATATATATATATATATATGTATATATATATATATATATATATATATATATATATATATATATATAGTTTTAAATATAATGGGCGGAAGTCTCTCGAGAGCTCTTTCAGCTATCATATCATCAGGAGAAAATCGATAGCGTAAAAAAAAATTATACTATGTTGAAAGTAAACAGTTCTGATGGGGAACTATTGAATGTGCCAAAAATTACATGGACACTAAAATAAAGTTTATTAACGTTTAAACAACGATTAAAATAATGGCACAACGAGGGGGGAACGGGAGAAAAAATTCACAGTTCCCTAAAGAGAAACAATGCGTTAGATGTTTCTTTCTGCCGGCAAAAAGAAGGTTTCCGCACCGCAATAGAGACAGACTCCAAAATCTTTAAATGATTTATAGAGTCCCCTCTATGTAGCACCTCGAACCATTCAATTTTATATCTATCGGCACAGCTCGGGTTGTCAACCAAATTCTGGCCAACAGCAGAGTCCAAGGCTACAGAAGGAGGGAGACTACCAGACCCCATCCTCCCTTGTCTGATCTTCGATTGAACATGCTGGTTTATACGGGACTAATGAAAACAACAAGGTTGTTAGATAGTGCTTTCTTTGTGGTGTCGAGGGGTTCTGGGTCCCCTGAGGAAGTCTCATTGATTGGAACTGCTTACCCTCAAATAAAAATGAAATATATATATATATATATATATATATACATATATATATATATATATATATATATATATATATATATATATATATATATATATATAGTAATGTGATTGATAATTTAAAACTCAAATTAGACTTAAAAATTAAAAATCTGTTTCATAAGAAGGAACACAACAAAGTCAATAATTTGTACGATCGTTTCGGAAACTATGTTTTTATTGTGATAGACATTAAGCCACGGACAATAATTTTGACATATAGTTTTTTTTTTAAACAAAGTCTCCTCATCAGCAAAAGTATTGGGTGTTTTTTTCATATGTAAAAGACACCATAAATAAGTCCAAGGCTACAGAAGGAGGGAGACTACCAGACCCCATCCTGCCCTTGTCTGATCTTCGATGGAACATGCTGGTTTATACGAGTCAAAAGATGCAAGGATGTTCGCCCAACATAACCAGAGATAATTATATATATATAGCAAATGCGGGATCGGATTTTGCATGTGAAAGTATTTAATGAAACCACAAGTAAGTCACAGATCTTACTTGGTTAAAAAAAAGTGTGAGGTAAGGAGAATAGGAGGTAAAAGAAAAAATGATAAAAAGATTTCACATGAATGGATAGTTCGGTGAAGGGTAAAAAATACAACAATGGTAAAATCCAAACACGGTCGAATTAAAAACTTCCAATCCAACAGGTAAGTTCCAAAGGAATCGCGTAACTGGAAGAAACTTGATTCCTTTGGAAATTACCTGTTGCCTCATTTGGCCTGAAGAAGGTAAATGATTTGTACCTTATTTTTGTCGTATGTATGAAGACCTTTTTAGTATCGATTGCAATCAGTGGTCAGATCAGAAAAAGGTTTACTATTACAGAAACTAGAGACGGACAAGCTTAACAAGGGCGTATTTTACCTCGGAAAACGTCGGAATTAACTTTCGCCGAGAACTTCTTGCAGAACTATTTAGCCCGAAAGTCTCGTTATTCCATAAGCATTGGTCATGTCTAAATTTGCAGAAGAATAACGAAGATGATTTCGCAACATACGCAGCCATGGTAAATAAACATTGCAACGAATTCAAACTTGCAGATCTCAGTGAAGAAAATTTTAAATATTAATATTTGCGCAACTGTTGACTTCTGGTTGTGATGCGAAAATTAGAAGGTGTGTCCTAACAAACTTAGAAAATGAGCAAAACCTAACCGTACAAAAGTTAACGGAAGACTGCCAGAAAATAGAAATTATTGAAATAGATTTGATGGATATAGAAGCGGGATTCACGTAGATAGAAAATCAAACAGACAATTAAAAAAAAAACAATACGTAAAAAATCGCACATAATTTAGGGAAAAAGAACGCACGTATCGACACGTGGTTAAGAAAAAAATTAAAGAAAAAAAATTGAAGAAAAACAACCCCACTCTCTGTGTAATCGATTTTGTAAGGTTAAGGACTGTCCAAATTTATCAAAAAAAAATGTGTAATATGTAAAAAAAAAAAGAAATAGGACACAAAGGACATAAATAGATGGTCATATTTCAATGCTGCCAAGACTAAACTGGTTTCCTTCAATAATTACAAGAAACCTTCTCTGTCACCAATAGCAATAGCCAGTGACTCCCTGTCTGAGAGTACATTTTTCAAACTGCTTGGCCTAACGTTCACAGGAACCATGAGTTGGAACAATTATATTGAAAACATTGCCAGGGCCGCTGCAAAAAAGGTAGGCTCTCTCTACCGTGCTAGAAAACTACTGACACTTGAAAGTATCCTATACCTCTATAAGGCCACCATTCGCCCATATATGGAGTATTGTTGTCACATTTGGGCTGGTGCATCGGCTACTAGTCTCTCGCTCCTAGACAAGGTTAAAAAAAAGAGTCGCCAATCTGATAGGCCCTGAACTAGCATCTAAGCTTCAGCCTCTGTCCCATCGACGAAACGTTGCATCCCTCTGCCTTTTCTACAAGTATTTTAATGGTGAATGCTCTGACGAACTGCAGACACTTGTGCCCTCACGACGTGAACACCCTCGGCAGACGCGACAGGTTGCATTCCAAGTTCCTGCTTCCCCAACTGTACTGACATGCAGAAGTTTAAGTGCAACGTGAACTGACATCTTGCTGCCCAAATCCCAACATAGTGCCCCAGTAGTTGTAGCCCCTGATAGTAGCCCCCTACACCAAAGTGGCAATGCGCCTTGTTTGGAGTGAAAATGTAATTTAAAAAAAAAAAAGAAAAAAAAGGTACTTATTGAAGAAATAATATTAAATACAAAACTCGAGTGTGTTTTGAAACTGAATATGTGACTATAAAAATATGTACCTATAAAAAATATGTGACTATAAAAATATGTGACTATAAAATATGTGACTATAAAAATATGTGACTATAAAATATGTGACTATAAAAATATGTGACTATAAAATATGTGACTATAAAAATATGTGACTATAAAATATGTGACTATAAAATATGTGACTATAAAAATATGTGACTATAAAATATGTGACTATAAAAATATGTGACTATAAAAATATGTGACTATAAAATATGTGACTATAAAAATATGTGACTATAAAATATGTGACTATAAAATATGTGACTATAAAAATATGTGACTATAAAATATGTGACTATAAAATATGTGACTATAAAATATGTGACTATAAAAATATGTGACTATAAAAATATGTGACTATAAAAATATGTGACTATAAAATATGTGACTATAAAAATATGTGACTATAAAATATGTGGCTATAAAAATATGTGACTATAAAAATATGTGACTATAAAATATGTGACTATAAAATATGTGCCTATACAAATATGTGACTATAAAAATATGTGACTATAAAATATGTGACTATAAAAATATGTGACTATAAAAATATGTGACTATAAAATATGTGACTATAAAAATATGTGACTATAAAATATGTGACTATAAAATATGTAACTATAAAAATATGTGACTATAAAAATACGTGACTATAAAATATGTAACTATAAAATATGTAACTATAAAAATATGTGACTATAAAAATACGTGACTATAAAAATACGTGACTATAAAATATGTGACTATAAAATATGTAACTATAAAAATATGTAACTATAAAAATACGTGACTATAAAATATGTGACTATAAAATATGTAACTATAAAAATATGTAACTATAAAAATATGTTACTATAAAAATATGTGACTATAAAATTTGTGACTATAAAATATGTGACTATAAAAATATGTGACTAAAAAATATGTAACTATAAAAATATGTGACTATAAAAATATGTGACTATAAAAATATGTGACCATAAAAATATGTGACTATAAAATATGTGACTATAAAAATATGTGACTATAAAATATGTAACTATAAAAATATGTGACTATAAAAATATGTGACTATAAAATATGTGACTATAAAAATATTTGACTATAAAAATATGTGCCTATAAAAATATGTGACTATAAAATATGTGACTATAAAAATGCATAATAGAGAAATAAAAATGCAACTCGATTTGGGTTCAGACCTTTCGATAGTAAATTTAAATACCTGGAAAAAATTGAATAACCCCACATTGCTGAGAACACGCAAAACAGCAAAGGTCGTAAACGATAAGCAAATTAACTTCGAGGGTGAATTTTTAGCGAACGTCACATTATTGGAAAATACGAAAAAAAAAAAATTAATAAAAGTTCATCTATTAAGGAATACCACTTACCTGCTTCTCGGGTGGGTCTAGATGCATAAATTTAATTTATAGGACCTGCCAATATCTACATTCTACAGAAATGCAAAATTAAAGCTAGCAGAAAGGGAAACGTTAATCGCGAATTAAAAAAAAAAAATGAATTTATGGAAGTATTCGCACCGGGCAAAATGTACTAAAATGGCCGCGGAATTAAGATTAAAGCGAAAGATATAATCAGTTTTCAAAAGAAAAGACAACGTGCCATTTGTGTTGCTAGAAAAATCGACTAGAAGCTTGACAACGGAAATGGAATCATGCTGTCTTTTCTAAGGCGACAATTTTATCGTTCTACCCTGTACTCGCGCAGACATAGAACTTTTTTTGTTAGAAACATCATTACTGGAATGTGAAGAATAAAGGACGAAAGTAAGGGGGGGGGGTCAGCTTTCTATTTTCCATAGAAGCCCTAAATCTGTGCGTAGTGTGGGTCGATCACTAGTATTGATAAGTAAAAAAAATGAAGAGACGCGCATAAACAAATAGAATTAAGATTAAATCCTTGACTTAATCAGTGGATTAGAAACAGATTAATTTTTAATGCACATAAAAAAAATTGTTTTTGAAGAAATACGGACTGTTTGGAGAAGGTGAATAACTGAAAAATTAGTTTCTTCCCCAAATAATATTTTATATATAACTAGCCTGTATAATAAATACAGAGTTGTAGTAGGCAGGCAGGCTCGAACCCGTGACGCGAAAGCAGAAAAGAAAGAGGAAAATTCGTCGCCTCTGTTGAAAGTTTTTGCGAGACAAACATACATACATACATACATGATGATAATTGCAACGTCTTGTCAGACGAGTGACACTCCCTCAGACACTTAATGTCCATGAGCCCAAATGCCTGAGGGAGTATCTATACAAAGATGATGTTACAGAGTCTTAGCTTTGTACGACAGCTAAGTCTCTCTCTCTCTCGGTTCAAAATGTTGAGATCAAGCAACAAGCAAGAGCAAGATAGCCAGCAACAAGTTAAACTGCAGACCAGCTTAGTGCGGGTACTGGTCTTCCGCTTTATGTTTTTTTTTTTAATCAGAGATTTGCTTCTCCTAGAAAGGTTGCCTTCACCACGGCTTACGGGAGCCCTCTCCACCCCAACACACACACACACACACACACACACGCACACACACACACACACACACACACACACACACACACACACACACACACACACACACACACACACACACACACACATATATATATATGTATACACACAAATATATGCACACAAATATACATGTTGCTAGTTGACCGTTGACTCCGAAAAAGGATTCATTCGCCCTTTGGAAGGTCTTGTTTTTAATCCTTCAGGGAGACTAGCCACCCTCCTCACCAAACGAGTCTGGTGGGGGTACCAGTTTAGTCGCCGTGACCCGACCATGAGGCAGGTAGTACTTGATTACATGGTACCAATAGCATATGACATGACCATACATACATACATACATACATACATACATGCATACATACATGCATACATTTAAACAGACAGGTGAGATTTATATTACAAATTAATAGGGATAACCGGATGTTGCCCCACATCAAATTTGTTTAATATAAACAATAACTTCTTTTAAAGTTCTGAATTTTATAGATGAAAGCTAATTGTTTGTATTGTTTTGGTCGGACTATTGTTCTCATCTTGAGTGTTATTGGTGCAACGAAGGGAGATAATCCTCTGTCGATATTTGTTAGAGTGCCTCTCGCCTTTGTCAAACAATTTTTCCCCACAGTCGAAACCATGAATACATATTTAAGGAAATGGCAGAAACACTAGAGGATGATCTCCAATCTGTCGTGTAATGGGGGCAAAGATGAAAGGTTACATTCAACGCTATCAAGACTGAGCTTGTTTCCTCCAATAATCACAAGAAACACATAGCAGGAGATAATCTATAATGATATAAACACAAACAAAGGCAGACAGACAGACATACATACAGTCAACAGATAGACATAATAGGTTTTATAATTAGATAATGTATCTTATTGAGTTCAAACTGGCATCAATTGTTATGGATGGCTCTCGTCTGGGTGAGGCTCCGTGTTTTGACAAGCTTCTGGGTTTGACCTTTACTCCTGATCTGAAATGGAACACGTACATCAAGTCTGTTGCCAAGGTCGATGGAAAGATGGTGGGATCCTTCTACCGCTCCAGAAGATATCTCACTACTGATGCAATTCTCTATCTATATAAAAGCCAAGTACGTCCAAGGACGGAATACTGTTGCCATATCTGGGCAGGAGCTGCCAAAAACAGCCTATCATGCCTTGACAGAGTACAAAATAGACTTCGTGGCTTAGTGGGGGATGCCCTTTTCTCTACCCTGCCACCCCTCTCCCACAGAAGAGACGTTGCGAGCCTATCCTTGTTTTATCGTTATTTTCATGGCAGGTGCTCGTCTGAACTCACATCCCTGGTCCCCCCTCGCCAATCTTTCACGAAAAACACCCGTCTAGCTGAATCCACTGTGAAAAATTTCCCCCACTCTATATCTGTGCCTAAATCAAAACGCGGATTCCATGAACAAAGCTTCTTTCTTAGAACTGCACGCCTGTGGAACTCTGTTCCGTCTGCCTGCTTCCCTCCGGACTACAACTTGGATGTCTTCAAGTCTAATGTAAACAAATTCCTAATGAACCGCCCCCTTAAGTAAACACTCCATCAAATCTCCACACTAACGTAATGTACTTACAATAACCCTTATCCCTGAGGTGCTTCCGGGCCTTGATAAGTGGTGATCACTGTGTAAAAAAAAAAAAAATTAAAGATATATAAAAATGATAATCAACTCAAGCTTCTTCGGGCCACTAGTGGTCCATATAGACCACGTTGAACATCACTGATTTATACAACTTCTGAAAGCATCGAAAGATGGATCTTTTATAAATCGTTTGGAAATTTAATTAGCGTCCCATGAAGTGAACTAATGTATTGAGCATATTATAAAAGCAGAGAGATCTGTTTACATTAAGTTTTTACAAGGACTAAAATTTGTGTTGTTGCATCATAAAGCGGATCGTGTGTGATCGTCTAATCTACACAGTCACGACCATGTTTCGGTTAGCTAGTTTTTAGTTTTTCAGTTTTTATTTAAACATTACACTTAGTCATAGAATGATAGATTATGATTTCCAAAAAGAGGAAAGCGGCATAAGTAAATAAGAGCAGGAAAATAGGTTTGGTGAATTAGCAATGACTTTGTATCTTTTTTTTTTTTTTTTTTTCATTTATTTTTTTTTATTTATTTATTTTTATTTATTTATTTTTATTTATTTTTTTATTTATTTTTTTTATTTATTTATTTTTTTATTTATTTTTTTTTATTAATTTTTTTTATTAATTTTTTTATTTATTTTTTTTAATTTTTTTTTTATTTTTTTTTTATTTATTTTTTTTTATTAATTTTTTTATTTATTTTTTTATTTATTTTTTTTTATTTATTTATTTTTTTATTTATTTTTTTTTATTAATTTTTTTTATTTATTTTTTTCTATTTATTTTTTTTATTTATTTCTTTTTATTTATTTTTTTATTTATTTTATTTTTATTTATTATTTTTATTTATTTATTTTTTTTTTTTAATTTATTTTTATTTATTTTTTTTATTTATTTATTTATTTTTATTTATTTTTTTAAAATTTTTTTTTTATTCATTTTTTTTTTATTTATTTATTTTTTTTTTATTACATTTTCACCCCAAAACAAGGCACACTGTCACCCTGGTGAAGGGGGCTACTATCAGGGGAAACATCTACTGAGGTACTATGTAGGGATTTGGGCAGCAAGATGTTGGTTCACGTTGCACTTGAACTTATGCATGTCAGTACAGTTGGGGAAGCAGTGACCTGGAATGGAATTCCAAAGTCTAGCAGTTCTGGGGAAGAAACTATTGGAGTAGAAAGATCTTTTACATCTAGGGATCTCTACAGTGTGGGGGTGGGATTTTGCAGCTTGTCGGGTCTGTCGAGGGTGTTCACGTCGTGGGGGCACAAGTGCTTGCAGTTCATCAGAGCACTCACCATTAAAATACTTGTAGAAAAGGCAGAAAATTAAGTTTTTACAAGGACTAAAATTTGTGTTGTTGCGTGGCCTTCGTTATAAAGATGGCCGGCCAGCTGAAAAAATGACGTCATCGCCGAGGTCCCAACAAGCAACACGGTCTTGGTTGGTGTATCATAAAGCGGATAGTGTGTGATCGTCTAATCAGTTTTTTTTATTACATTTTCACCCCAAACAAGGCACATTGCCACTTTGGTGTAGGGGGCTACTATCAGGGGCAACAACTACTGGGGTACTATGTAGGGATTTGGGCAGCAAGATGTTGGTTCACGTTACACTTGAACTTCTGCACGTCTGTACTGTTGCGGAAGCAGGAACCTGGAATGGAATTCCAGAGTCTAGCGGTTCTGGGGAAGAAACTATTGGAGTAAAAAGATCTTTTGCATCTAGGGATCTCTACTGTGTGGGGGTGAGATTTAGCAGCCTGTCGGGTTTGTTGAGGGTGCTCACGTCGTGGGGGCACAAGTGATTTCAGTTCTTCAGAGCATTCACCACTAAAATACTTGTAGAAAAGGCAGAGGGATGCCACATTTCGTCGATGGGGCAGAGGCTGAAGCTTAGATGCCAGTTCAGGGCCTATCAGGTTTGCGACTCTCTTATAGAGGTACAGGATACTTTCGGGTGTTAGTAGTTTTCTAGCACGGTAGAGAGAACCCACCTGTCTTGCAGCGGCCCTGGCAATGCCTTCAATGTAATTGTTCCAACTTATGTTTCCGGTGAACGTTAATGTTAACATCGTGTGTGATCGTCTAGTGGTTCTTTCTATTAAATGATACGTTCATATGCCGTTGTGTGTGTGTGTGTGTGTGTGTGTGTGTGTGTGTGTGTGTGTGTGTGGTACATGTATTTTTTAACATACCTTCGCGCATCGTCGATGTTGGTCCATCTGAATTCATCTCGTCTTGGAAGGGAGACTGCTACTTGTTTTGGGGACGAAGCTGACTAGTAGCTTGGCATTGCCTGATCGTACAATACGCTTAAACATATTTTAATTCATGCAGATTGCGTATGTATTATTATAGAATCAATGTATGTATGTGTATGGACTGTGCTAAACAAATATAGAGAGAAGGAGAGAAAGAGAGGTAGAGAGAAAGAGATAGATAGGTAGATAGATAGATAGATAGATAGATAGTGAGACTGCCTAAATAAGTATTTTTGAAAACAGAAAAAAAATAAGTGAATTATATTTTGTTTGAATAACACATAGACAAGGAAGGAAATGGCCAAAGACACATTACATAAAAGTACTTCTTTTAAACTCCTCGGCCTAACGTTCACAGGGAACGTGAGTTGGAACAGATACATTTAGAGCATTGCCAAGGTTGTTGTGAAGAAGGTGGGCTCTCTCTATAGTGCTAGAAAACTACATACGCCTGAAAGTATCCTGTCCATCTATAAGGCCACCATTCGCCAACCTGATAGGAACTGAACTGTCATCTAAGCTTTAACCTCTGTCACGTTGATGAAATGTAGCATCCCTCTGCCTGTTTTACAAGTATTCTAATGGTGAATGCTCCGCCGAACTACAAGTACTTGTATACCCTCGACGTAAATACCCCGAAAAAAACCCGACAAGCAGCGAAGTCCCAACCCTTACACAGTAGAGATCCCTAGGTGTAAGAAAGTCTTCTACTCCAATAGTTTCTTCCCCAGAACTGCTAGACTTTGGAACTCCCTTCCGGGATTCTGCTTTCCCAACTGTACTGACATACAGAAGTTCAAGTGTAATGTGAACAGACATCTTGCGGTAGAAGGTCGCTGGAAAAATGGTGGGATCCTTCTATCACTCCAGTAGATATCTCACTCCTGATGCAATTCTCTATCTATATAAAAGCCAGGTACGACCAACGATGGAGTACTGTTGCCACATCTGGACAGGAGCTACCCGAAGCAACTTATTCCACCTTGAGATAGTTCAAAATAGACTTCGTAGCCTAGTGGGGAATGCCATTTTCTCTTCCCTGCAACCTCTTTCCTACAGAAAAGACGTTGCGAGCCTGTCTCTGCTTTATCGTTATTTTCATGGCAAGTGCTCACCTGAGCTTCAATCTATGGTCCCGCGTCTCCAAACTTTCACGAAAAACACTTGTCTAGTTCAAATCACTATAAATAATGTCCCAAACTCTATATCTGTGCCTAAACCTAAATGCAGATTCCATGAAGAAAACTTTTTTTTTAGAACTGCACGCCTGTTGAACTCTCTTCCGTTTGTCTGCTTTCCAGCTGACTACAATCTGAATGTCTTCAAGTCCAATGTAAACAAGTTCTTAATTAACCGTCCCTCTAAGTAATCCAATTTACAAAACTTCCACTACTTATGTTTACTACGCTATAATCACATTGACGAATGTATACCAGTAACCCTTATCCTCGAGCAGCATACGGGCCTTGATAAGTGGTGGTTCCTGTGTAAAAAAATACCTGTTGACTTCTCGTCTTAAATAATTAGGTCATATCCAAGTTTCGTCCTTACTAATCATGTTGCCTCACTATTTTACGTTCAGTCTAAAGAGACAATGGATAACCCCTTGTAAGTGGAGCTGTGCATGTAATTGTGAGGCAAGAGGTGCACAATCCCCAATCGCACCTCCTTGGTCGGTGTAACGTAAAATATTCCACTGTAAAAATTAATCTTTTTTTTATCTATAAGAGAGAAAAACTATTTTTAAGATTGGATTTTTCGATTTTCGATACTGAAGGATGAATTTCTGTACAAAACATATCTAAGAACACTGCCAGACATATAAATAACCTTTGTGTGAAATTTGATGATCAGTAATAGTGGAGCTTGGGTTGAGTTACAAAAACTTATTTACATTAGACTTGAAAACGACAAAGTTATAGTTCTCATCTTGAGTGTTATTTTTACAGCGTTTCGGTCGGTTTGAACTTCGACCGTCTTCAGGCATGCTGGTTCTTGTTTGGAAAAGAAAGGAGAAAAGTTACTGGCTCCGTAGATATTTTCATATTCTTGGAGTTAGTCTCTGTTTTATTGCTGTGGTTTCGTATTTGTGAAAACAATTGGTGTACATTATTATTATTATTATTATTATTATTATTATTATTATTATTATTATTGTTGTTGTTATTGTTTGCTGTTATGAAGTCTTATTAAAAGTGAGTCTTAGAGAGTCTTATTAAGAGAGATGTTGCGTTCTGTGTTATGAAGAGATTCATATATATAAAATGTTCATACTTAGAAGTGTAGAAGCTCTTAGAGTGAGTAGACAGTGTTGAGACAGTCTTAGTGTTCACATTGTAGATATGAGATGTAGAGGCATTGTGTATGTGAAGACATTTTAAAACACAGGATATATAAGACATATAATGACAATTTCACTTTACCTTTTGGTAGAATTACAACACAAAGATGACGTTTATAAAAACACATGATGGGTTTATTTCTTTCTCGACCGGTCGGTGGTTTTCTTAGTCAAGAATTCAAAGTTTTACATTCTATGTTTCAAAGGTGACCGTCTCGCTTCCAGACGTTCGACTGTCCATCTCTCGACTCCAGACTGTCGTCTGTCGTCCTCAGACTCTCTCTACTTAACTCTAAAGTTTCTAACTATATCGAGAACTTCCCATTTTCCATGACGTCATACACATGTTAAAACATGTGTCTTCTTTCACGTGTTCTGGAAATGCGTGTCCAATACATTTCCTTTGTTTACAAAAGGAATTTTAACCTATATTTCCAGTAACCTATATTTCCAATATGTTAAAAACATGTTTATTAAATTATCCTATAGTTGCATTCCTTTTCTTAAAACTATTTTATCTCTAAGCTAAACAATGGTTTGTTTTTAAATTCCATTTTCTAATTCTCTCTCGTAATCTATTTCTAAACCTAAATTACGAGGTTCGAATTTCGTCTATCCTATTTCATTTTCATTTTAACTAAATCTCTCTATTTTTATACTTACATGAACAGGGGACAGCCCTTATCATGTAACATCCCTCCCTTCCATATTTCACAAAAAATGTATGCATTTTTAAATTTAGTACATTTTTTTTCTACATTCACACAACCACCCGACTAGGAAAGATCAGGCTAAAAAAATCTCTTTCAGTCAGCCCTCCTCGGCCGACTTCACAATTATTATATTTTTATAAGGTTAGAACCTTTCCGATCTTCTTACTTTTTGGGTGTAGGTTTGTATGATTCACATAGCTGCATTCTTTCAATTAAATTTTCATAACAAAATTGACAGTGCAAATTCTTTTCTTGAAATATTTTATCTCTATTCTAAACAATCGTTTGCTTTACATTCCTTTTTCTAATTCTCACACGTAATCTATTTCTAAACCTAAATTACGAGGTTCGAATTTCGTCTATTCTATTTCATTTTTACATTTAACTAAATCTCTCTATTTTTATACTTACATGAAAAGGGGACAGCCCTTATCATGTAACAAGTGTTAATAAGGATTAAGGTATATTACTTATATTGATCCGACTATTGTTCTCATCTTGGATGTTATTTATTTGGCCTTCGACTGTCTTCAGGCATGTTGGTTGTTGTATGGAAAAGAAAAGTTACTGGCTCCGTAGATATTTTCGTATTTTTTAAGCTAGTTTCTATTTTATGGATGTGGTTTTGTATGTGCGAAAAAAAATGGTTGACAAAGGGTAGATGTTAGGTAATGATGGACCTTGGGTAGGACTTTGTTATTTAATAAAACGGGCCCCAAAAAGACTTACTTAGATTGGATTTGAAAACGACCAAGTTATAATCAGCCAGGAAGCAGCTCCACGCTATCTTGTTCTACAGACAGGAAAAATAACTCTGCTCATGGATTTTATGTTTAGTTTTTATGGTATCACTGGACGAATACTTAAATCCTTCTTAAGTAAGAGAAGAATCCAGGTTGTACATAAGATATCGTAAATGTAATCTCTGAACGTATATACGATTCACTGGACAAAGCAGGAGAGGGTAGAGTGGTAGCTCTAGATATATCTAAGGCTTTCGACAGGATATGGCACAAGGGTCTCCTTAGGAAAATCAGATCATATGGTATCACTGGAAGAATACATAACATAATTAAATCCTTCTTAAGAAAGAGAAAATTCCAGGTTATTCTAGACGGTCGTAGATAACGTATCTTGCTTTCCTGGTTGCTGGAAAACTGCTTCTGTGGTACCAGTTTACAAGAATTCATTAAACTATTGCCCCATTTGCCTCCTCCTGCTTTTCACCAAAATATTTGAGACCATAATTAACCACGCTCTAGTCCATCACCTTAAAGCTGCTAAACTTCTGACCGACGAATAATACGGATTTAGGCAAGCATGCTCCACAACAGACATCCTAAGTATAATCTCTGAACGTATATAACATTCACTGGACAAAGCAGGGGACGGTAGAGAGATAGCTCTAGATATATCTAAGGCTTTTGAAAGGGTATGGTACGGTGGTCTTCCCAGGAAAATCTGATCATATGGTATCTCAGGAAGAATACATGACATAATTAAATCTTTTTAAGTAAGAGGAGAATCCAAGTTGTCCTCGACGGTCGTATATCTAAACAATATGATATAAATGCGGGAGTACCTCAGGGGTCTATTGTTGGACCTTTATTATTCCTAATATTCATAAATGACCTCCCTGATAAAATTGTCTCTGGGATGAGTACATTTGCTGACAACACCAAGCTCTATAACAGGCAGGAGGGGAAAATAAATAAACATATATCTTAGGAAATGGCTGAAACGCTAGCGGAAGACCTCCAATCTGTCATGGAATGGAGACATAAATGGATGGTCACATTCAATGCTGTCAATACATAAATTTTTTTAATTTTTTATTACATTTTCACCCCAAACAAGGCACATTGCCACTTTGGTGTAGGGGGCTACTATCAGGGGAAACATCTACTGGGGTACTATGTAGGGATTAGGGCAGCAAGATGTTGGTTCACGTTGCACTTGAACTTATGCATGTCAGTACAGTTGGGGAAACAGTGACCTGGAATGGAATTCCAAAGTCTAGCAGTTCTGGGGAAGAAACTACTGGAGTAAAAAGATCTTTTACATCTAGGGATCTCTACAGTGTGGGGGTGGGAATTTGCAGCTTGTCGGGTCTGTCGAGGGTGTTCACGTCGTGGGGGCACAAGTGCTTGCAGTTCTTCAGAGCATTCACCATTATAATACTTGTAGAACAGGCAGAGGGATGCAACGTTTCGACGATGGGACAGAGGCTGAAGTTTAGATGCCAGTTTAGGGCCTATCAGATTTGCGACTCTCTTTTGAACCCTGCGAAGGAGCGAGAGACTAGTAGCCGATGCACCGGCCCAAATATGACAGCAATACTCCATACATGGGCAAATAGTGGCCTTATAGAGGTACAGGATACTTTCGGGTGTTAGAAGTTTTCTAGCACGGTAGAGAGAGCCCACCTTCCTTGCAGCGGCCCTGGCAATGGATGGTCACATTCAATGCTGTCAAGTCTAAGCTTGTTTTTTTTTTTAAATAATTACAAGAAAGCTTCTCAACCATCAATAGCAAAGTACTGTGGTCTGCAGGAAGGCAAAATCTACAATCCTACAGGATTTTTCCTTCTTGTAATAACACCAGGTCTTCTTTTATCCGTTTGTATATCCTTGTACCATAGGATCTTGCAACTTTCATTTGCTGCTGGTTTGTGTTTGTACCATTTGTCTGTGTGTTCAAGATGCAATTGCTTGCATAATTGCCAATGTATTGTCTTCTCACTTGATCATGTCTATTTTTACATTCTTTTTGGGCTAGTTTGCTGCATTCATTTATTATCTGGTTTATTGTTTCCTCTCTTTGTCTGCAGAGTCTGCATTTGCTGTATTCTTGTGTCTTGTCAATCTTTGCTTGGCTTAACGTTCACAGGGACCATGAGTTGGAACAGATACATTGAGAGCATTGCAAGGGTTGCTGCGATGAAGGTAGGCTCTCTCTACTGTGCTAGAAAGATACTTACGTCTGAATGCATCCTGTACCTCTCTAAGGCAAGATTCGTTAAGACATTTGTTGTAAAGTTTGGAGAGAACTGGAGCAACCTCAGCGGTGCATTTTTTAAATAGCACAGCCGGGACGAGATCGGGTCTTCATGTTTTTTAGGCGTCTAGATTTTTATGATATCATGCACCTGAGAAAGGGTGATTTTGAGATCATCTAGTATGGAGAAAGTGGTTTGTTCGGTTTAATGTAGAGTTTGAAGCAAACGACTGGCAAACATGTTAGCTTTCTCAGTTGCCGTGCAAACAAGCCAAGTACATCCAAGGATGGAATACCGCTGCCATATCTGGGCAGGAGCTGCTAAGAACAGCCTATCCTGCCTTGACAGTACAAAATATACTTCATGGTTTAGTGGGGGATGCCCTTTTCTCTTCCCTGCAACCTCTCTCCCATAGAAGAGACGTTGCGAATGGGGGAAATTTTTCACAGTGGATTCAGCTAGACGGGTGTTTTTCGTGAAAGATTGGCGAGGGGGGACCAGAGATTGGAGTTCAGACGAGCACTTGTCATGGAAATAACGATAAAACAAGGATTGGCTCGCAACGTATCTTCTGTGGATTCAATCAGTCCGCTGCTAAATACATCGCGGACCGCGTTTGATTCTTGGCCACCATCTTGGTTACTGCCAATTACAGTCATGATCTGATCTGAACTACGCCGCCATCTTTGTTCAACATAATGTCACAACACTTAACAGGTTATGGGCCCAGCCATCGTCTTTTCTTTGACAGATCGGAATCCAAATTTGAATTATAGCAGGTAAAATTTCAGGGATATCTAAGGATTCGAAAACTACACAAAGTCATACAATCTCCAACAGAGAATCCTAACGACTCCGAATATCTCGAAAAGAACGCGACTGTTTTTGCAGAACTGATTCAATGCTTAGACGATAGAAGTCTGTCTCTGATTATAAGAGATGCATTGGATGACGGACAGAAAGCATTGAACATATTAAGAGAACATTATTTATCAAAAGGGAAAACGAAAATTATATCACTATATACAGAACTAACGTCTCTGAAACGTAACGAGGATGAAACGATTACCGACTACGTTATAAGGGCAAAAACAACCGCCAATGCCTTAAAACTCTCAGGTGAAATAATAAGCGATAGCTTGTTGATATCAATGACCCTCAAGGGACTTCCAGCCGGTTTTAAACCATTTACAACTGTTATAACGCAAAAAGACAAACCCATAACTTTCAGTGAATTTAAAGTGGCATTGTGTAAGTTACGAAGAGACGAAGCGGATGATCGTGGACAATAATAACTCCAGCATATTATGAAGTTCAAAAATGCTTCTCAAAAACAGACACCACCAAATTACCCACCTCGCCACAATGTGTTCCCCAAAAGTAATTTTCCCAAGAAAAAAAAAATTATCTGCTATAATTGTGGACGACCCAACCACAAAAGTTTTCAATGTCGATAAAAACGTTGAGAACTTTGAGGAAGAACATACGTTTCTATTCACATGTAACTTTGACAATACCACAAACGGTAAAATCTCCTTGTAGACTGTGGTGCTAAAGCACACGCTATCACCAAGGAATCAGATTTTATTAATTTTGATTTAAACTTTAATCCATGAAGTCATTTTGTCGAACTTGCCGACGGTAGTCAAATAAATGATATAGTCTTGAAAAGAGGCAATGCTAAAATATCCCTAAAAAATAATGAAGGCGAAATCTGTAACTGTATTCTAAAAAATGCTCTGTTGTTACCTACATTCAAGCAAGACATATTTTGCGTGCAGGCTGCAATTAAACAAGGCGCGAATATAAAGTTTGGCCAAAACAAGTAAAAATTGATATACCCCAATGGAACTGTATTTGACATTAAAGAAAATGTCCGACTATATTATTTTAAAAAGTATGTTTTCTTTCACGCCTGTCACGACTTGGAAATCTGGCATAAAATTCTACGACACGGCAATACAGCTGATATTAAAAAAATAACCAAATGTAGTCGAAGGCATGAAAATAATACCTTCAGATGATCTCCCAAATTGTGATGTGAAAATTACAAAAGATATAAGCTGAACGCCAGACAAAAAAGCTACGAAAATTCTCTCACTTGTGCATTGTGACTTAACAGGTTATGGGCCCAGTACAATTCCACTGCGCAGGTCCGATCAGCCTGATCGGGAGAAATAATCTAAGGTACGTTTTGAACATTATTGATGATTTTTCCGGTTTAATTATAGTTTATTTCCTAAAAAAGCAAATCCGCCACTATCCTCGCCACTAAGAAATATTTAGCTAATATTGCCCTGTACGAGTCAGTAAAATGTATTCGCTCAAACAATGGGACTGAATTTACTAGTAAAGACTTTGAACCACCGTATTAAACACGAGAAATCTGCGCCGTATTCTCCCTTCCAAAATGGCACCGCTGAAAGGGCATCGCAAACCCTTTTTGAGATGACAAGATGCCTACTTATCGAATCGAAATTAACGCATAGTTTATAGACGTGTGCTTTAATGGCAGCAGCATATATTAGAAAGAGATCGTTCAATAAAAGACTAGGTAAAACGCCGTATGAAGCGTTTTGCGGTGTAAAACCTAAAATGAACAGAATGCATCTATTTGGTTCTGATTGTTTTGCATTTATAGAAAATACCAGCAAACTAAATACTAAAAGCGAAAAAGGTATTTTCGTAGGTTACGATAAGAACAGTCTATCATATTTAATCTACTTTCCAACCCAAAATGCCATAAAAAAGGTTACATGTGTAAAATTCAATTATACATTAAATTTAAAAAATGGCGATCCAGTGGATGAAAAACGTGAAATATTACCTAGCATTTTAATCGATCACAATGAAAATATTAATAACGACGACAATTACAGTAGAACTTCTGACGAAAATATTAACCAGACACTTCGACCCAATAAGGGAACGAAAAAGGCCAGATTTTCTTACAAAATGAAAAGATTACGGAGTGGATTACTGTTACTCGTTGAACAGCGACCGGAAAGTTAAAATGAGGCGATTAATTCAGAAAATCACCAAGCTATGATATCCGAATTGAAAGCTTTATCTGAAAATAACACATACGAAATAGTGGCAAAACCAATAGATAAAAATATAATTTCTTCATGCTGGAGGTTTTCCAAAAAAAATCACAGCTTCTGTCAGTGAAACTTTTAAAGCAAGATTTGTTGCAAAAGGTTTTTCACAAATTTCTGGAGTGGAATATTTTGCCACATTTTCACCAACGACAAATTTAACGACAATTAGAATTTTATTACAACTTACCGCTCAATACAATTTAAAAAATACATCAAATGGATGTAAAAAATGCTTATTTAAATGCTCCGATTGACTGTGAAATCTATATTTACCCTCCAGAGGGATTTAAAATGAAAAATAAAAATTGCGTATGGAAATTAAATAAATCGTTATATGGACTAAAACAAACTGCACACAATTGGAATTTAACAGTGGATAATTATTTAATAGAATAGGAATTCAAGCAATGTCCTATAGACGCGTACATGTATACCAAAAATGTAGGTAATAAATTGTTGATTTTGGTTTTTGGGTTGACGATATCTTGCCTCCAACAGCGACAACACTTTAAAAGATGTTAAGAATAACTTAAATAAAAAATTTAAAATGGCCGATCTTGGACGACTGTCATGGTTCCTCAGTATAAAATTTACCCGTGAAAATGAAACTATAAATCAATCACGATACATTGAAAAAATTCTGCCAAAGTTCAGAATGCAAGATTGCATTCAGCGTTCAACTCCCGTCGAAATGGACATAAATAAAAATATAGAGACCGAAACAAAATCCATATCGAACAATCGAATATACAGGGAAATATTTTTTTTTTTTACACAGTGATCACCACTTATCAAGGCCCGGAAGCCACAAAGGGATAAGGGTTATTGCAAGTACATTACGTTAGTGTGGAGATTTGATGAAGTGTTTACTTAGAGGGGCCGTTCATTAGGAATTTGTTAACATTAGACTTGAAGACATCCAAGTTGTAGTCCGGAGGGAAGCAGGCAGACGGAACAGAGTTCCACAGGCGTGCAGTTCTAAGAAAGAAGCTTTGTTCATGGAATCCGCGTTTTGATTTAGGCACAGATATAGAGTGGGGGAAATTTTCACAGTGGATTCAGCTAGACGAGTGTTTTTCGTGAAAGATTGGCGAGGGGGGACCAGGGATTGGAGTTCAGACGAGCACCTGCCATGAAAATAACGATAAAACAAGGATAGGCTCGCAACGTCTCTTCTGTGAGAGAGGGGTTGCAGGGTAGAGAAAAGGGCATCCCCCACTAAGCCACGAAGTCTATTTTGTACTCTGTGAAGGCATGATAGGCTGTTTTTGGCAGCTCCTGCCCAGATATGGCAACAGTATTCCATCCTTGGACGTACTTGGCTTTTATATAGATAGAGAATTGCATCAGTAGTGAGATATCTTCTGGAGCGGTAGAAGGATCCCACAATCTTTCCAGCGACCTTGGCAACAGACTTGATGTACGTGTTCCATTTCAGATCAGGAGTAAAGGTCAAACCCAGAAGCTTGTCAAAACACGGGGCCTCACCCAGACGAGAGCCATCCATCACAATTGATGGCAGATGGGGATCAGAGCGTTGATGATGTAAGGATAGGAGTTTGGTTTTGGATGCATTAAAGGTAACTAGCCACATCTTCCCCCACTGAACCACGCGCTCGAGATCAGAGGAGAGAGAATCAGAAAGAACTTTGTCATTTACAGCCTTTGATGTGTTGCTGTAGATGGTCGTGTCATCAGCATAGATGTCAACGAATGATTTAAGTATGTGTTTAGGGTGGTCATTGATGTAGATCAGGAAGAGAGTTGGGCCCAGGATTGACCCTTGAGGGACCCCAGTATTTATATTGCAGGCCTCCGATTTTTGTCCATCTACCACTACTCTTATAAGCCTATCGGAGAGAAATGATTTAATGATTGAGAAAACATTTCCAGTTATACCGTAGCTGGAAATCTTGTGAAGTAGACCCTTATGCCATACCTTGTCGAAGGCCTTTGATATGTCAAGAGCAATTGCCCTAGAAAGGAAGCCTTTGTCAAGAGATTCACTAATCCTGTGGGATATAACCGTCAGCACATCTACTTAATGACCGCAATTGTAAATTGCTCCGGACACGACGTTAAACTGTGACTGTTTCTAACTTACTAACCAAACTAACCTAACAATGTGTACAGTTTTTGTTTTTAAAAAAGTCACTTGTTAAAAACTTTTTGTAAATTACCTTTTTTATCAAATAATTTTTTTGTATCTTTTTTTTTTTTGGCAAACATCTAGTCAACAAGAAAAATGTATATTTGTGAATTTTTGTGCATATATATTTAAAAAGTGTTTATTTTCATATGTATCAAAAAATGGCTTCTTTTTGCACACATTATACCAATATATTAACAATTTCTTTTGACCAATGACAATAAAGAAAAATTCCCCTCCCCCCCCAAAAAAACAAAAAAACAAAATAGCAATTATTTTATTGGTTCATTTTATTTGTTCATTTATTTGCTTATTTTTATTTTTATTTATTTTATTTTTCTTTCCTTTTCTCAAGTCCAACAAAAATTGAATCCGAAAGGATTTTTCCATTATATCAAAAAAGGGGATGTGTAAATGTTTTTGACTACTATTTGGGGTTATGAGACCAGTGGATTAACAAATCATTTTTTTAACCACCGGCTGTGATAAACAACTAATGAAAACCTTCCAAAATTAGTATAAAAATTGTCGAATTTTGGATTCAATCAGTTCGCCGCTAAATACGTCACGGACAGTATTTTTTTTTACACAGTGATCACCACTTATCAAGGCCCGGAAGCCACTCAGAGATAAGGGTTATTGCATTGATTCTTGGCCGGCATCTTGGTTACTGCCAATTACAGTCATGATCTGATTTGAACTATGCCGCCATCTTTGTTCAACATAATGTCACACCACTTATTGAACAACTAAAATTGGGAATTCTTTGTTTACCAAAAGTGTCTTTGGACATACAGATGGAAATCCATGTGAAATTTAGTCACGTGAAACAGTAGACCTCTGCCGTCATAAAGAAGGAAGATTATCAATATATTGAGACAGAGTTCGAATAAGTCAGTTAGCAGACGAGAGTTGGACAGCGACTTAGTGAGAGCTGATGCCCTTTTGGAGGCGAAAGGGGGGTGAGAGGAGACCATGTAGTCGTAAAAGCTTGACTCCCTGACAATCATTAATCATCCAGCTGGTATGCATAAAGAATCATCTAATATTTGTAAATTGTTGTCTTCGTCTGTCGTCCATCAACCCAAAAAAGAAAAGGTATATATATATATATATATATATATATATATATATATATATATATATATATATATAT
The DNA here is from genome assembly GCF_053919585.1 of Euprymna scolopes. Classification (NCBI taxonomy): domain Eukaryota; kingdom Metazoa; phylum Mollusca; class Cephalopoda; order Sepiida; family Sepiolidae; genus Euprymna; species Euprymna scolopes. Next base: position 2,282,667 of record NC_136527.1, read on the forward strand.
ATATATATATATATATATATATATATATATTAAGTAATGTGATTTATAATTTAAAAGTTTTAAAATTTTTAAAATTTAAAAATCAAAAATTAATTAAATTAAAAATCAGTTTCATAAGAAGGAACAACAACAAAGTCAATTATCTGTACGATCGTTTCGGAAATCCGTGCTTTTTATTTGTGGTATACATGAAGTCACGTAGAATAATTATACATAGTTTTTTTGGTAAGCACGGTCTCCTCATCAGCAAATTTAGGAGGATTTCTATTGAATTGAAAAGACACCAAAAATAAACCTAGCATTAAAAGTAAGGCAGATGAATCTGAAAAATTGAAGTAAAAGGTTTGGATATAAAATTTATAAGAAAATTAATAAGAAAATTGGTATAGGTTAGAGATAGAAATGAGTAGAAAAAATATATATTTTTGAATTTACATAATAAATTTGATTTAAAAATATATAGATATATAATTACCTTTTGGTTTTTCTTTTTTTTGAAATCAGGAACTGTATTTAAAGTAGTCATTTAGATGTTTGCTATAGCTTTTTATTTTATTGAATGATGAATTTTAAAAGGGCGACGTTCGTGCAGTAAATTGTTTCCGTTAGCGTATTTTGATTTAGAGACGCTACAGTTAATATCTATAGAGAGAGAGTTTTTTTTTTTTTTTTTTTTTTTTTTTTTTTGCAAGTTTTTAAGGGGAGATAATTGTCATGGCTTTATTTATTATTTGATTTATGAGTCTAAGGGCGGTAATTGGTTTAACTAAATTTATTAAAAAAAAAAAATCTATTTTTACTAATGAGTAATTTTTAATGATTTAAGGTGGTTTATATTTATTAAATTTAAACCAACGTTTATGATTACACGATAGAAGCTCGTGTCTTGAATTTACTAGAATTTACTTGAATTCACTTAAAAACTTGCAAAAAAAAAAAAAAAAACTCTCTCTCTATTGATATTAACTGTAGCGTCTCTAAATCAAAATACGCTAACGGAAACAATTTACTGCACGAGCGTCGCCCTTTTAAAATTCATCATTCAATAAAATAAAAAGCTATAGCAAACATCTAAATGACTACTTTAAATACAGTTCCTGATTTCAAAAAAAGAAAAACCAAAAGGTAATTATATATCTATATATTTTTAAATCAAATTTATTATGTAAATTCAAAAATATATATTTTTTTTCTACTCATTTCTATCTCTAACCTATACCAATTTTCTTATTAATTTTCTTATAAATTTTATATCCAAACCTTTTACTTCAATTTTTCAGATTCATCTGCCTTACTTTTAATGCTAGGTTTATTTTTGGTGTCTTTTCAATTCAATAGAAATCCTCCTAAATTTGCTGATGAGGAGACCGTGCTTACCAAAAAAACTATGTATAATTATTCTACGTGACTTCATGTATACCACAAATAAAAAGCACGGATTTCCGAAACGATCGTACAGATAAGTGACTTTGTTGTTGTTCCTTCTTATGAAACTGATTTTTAATTTAATTAATTTTTGATTTTTAAATTTAAAAAGTTTTAAAACTTTTAAATTATAAATCACATTACTTAATATTTAATTAGCTCTAGGACATTTAACTATCGAGCTTATTATATATCTAAATTACAACGAGCATTTCCTGTATTTTAATTAAACTAGTAATTTCACTATTACATTAAAATACACTTAGCTCTTTAGACTATTATTCTAATCTCCTTTAAATTATATATATATATATATATATATATATATATATATATATATATAAAGCTTAATGTCTGTGTGTGTGTGTGTGTGTGTCTGGTCACGAATAGGCTCCTATATGGTTGTCTATTTAAAGAAACTTATTACATATAATGATAGAAGATGTATCAAGACACAGGAACGGGTATGTTTGATCTGGCAGAACGGTGGTTCATTAAAATTGTGGGGTCTGCGTTCACGCCTGGTTCACAAAGTATGGAAATAAAAAATTTAAAAATTAAAAAAAATCGTTTACAAGTGTTTTTGATATAGATGTACATAAGAATACTTTAATAAGTATGTTTTAACTTAAATAGGGATGGTACAATAAAATTGTGGGGTCTGCCTTCGTGCATGGCCTCCATAGAATGGAAATAGGCACACACTTTGATAAAGACTTTTCATATCTATCTGCGTAAGTATACTTTGATAATCATGTTTCAGTTTGAAGAAATATGGTAGAATAAAATTATGGAGTGTTCGTTCTTGCCTGACCTCCATAGAATGGAAATATGTCACAAAGTTTAACAAGGTTTTTTTATATAGATCCAGAGAAAATTGTGTTAAGTGTTTCAGTGTGAACATGTATGGTATAATAAATTATGGGGTTTATCTATTTTTACTTTCATCATATTTGCTTTGGTTTTGATATCCCAAATTTACAACCCTTCCTTTTCATAACCTATCATACTTTCATAAATTAGAGTCCATTTTCTGTAGGCTGTTTTTGAACCCAGTCAACGACGGGTACTTTTGCTAGTATATATATATATATATATATATATATATATATATATATGTGTGTGTGTGTGTGTGTGTGTGTTAGTGTTAGTGTGTGTTTTATAATTCATAAAAATAAAATTTTACTTTAATAATTCATAAAAATATAACTTTACTTTAATAATTCATAAAAATACAATTTTACTTTAATGATTCATAAAAATAAAATTTTACTTTAGTAATTCATAAAAATAAAACTTTAGTAATTCATAAAATAAAACTTTACTTTAGTAATTCATAAAAATAAAACTTTACTTTAGTAATTCATAAAAGTAAAATTTTACTTTAATAATTCATAAAATAAAATTTTACTTTAATAATTCATGAAAATAAAACTTTACTTTAGTAATTCATAAAATAAAATTTTACTTTAATAATTCATAAAAATAAAATTTTACTTTAATAATTCATAAAAATATAACTTTACTTTAATAATTCATAAAATAAAACTTTACTTTAGTAATTCATAAAATAAAACTTTAGTAATTTATAACATAAATCTTTAGTAATTCATAAAAATAAACTTTTATTTTAGTGATTAATGAAATAAAACTTTAGTAATTCATAAAATAAAAGTTTACTTTAGTAATTCATAAAATAAAATTTTGCTGTAATAATTCATAAAAATAAATGTTTAATTTAATAATTCATAAAAACTTTATTTTAATAATTAATAAAAATACAATTTTACTTTAATAATTCCTAAATATAAAAGTTTACTTTAATAATTCATAAAAATGAAAGTTTAGTAATTCATAAAAAAAACTTTAGTAATTCATAAAAAAAACTTTAATAATTCATAAAAATAAAACTTTAATAATTCATAAAAGTAAAACTTTAGTAATTCATAAAAATAAAACTTTAGTAATTCATAAAAATATAACTTTACTTTAGTAACTCATAAAAACAAATTCACTTTAATAATTTATGGAAATAAAATTTTACTTTGATAATTCATAAAAATAAAACTTTACTTTAGTAATTCATAAAAATAAAATTTTATTTTAGTAATTAATAAAATAAAACTTTAGTAATTTATAAAATAAAAGTTTACTTTAGTAATTCATAAAAATACAATTTTGCTTTAATAATTCACAAAAATTAAAGTTTAATTTAATAATTCATAAAAACTTTATTTTAATAAGTAATAAAAATACAATTTTACTTTAATAATTCACAAAAATTAAAGTTTAATTTAATAATTCATAAAAACTTTATTTTAATAAGTAATAAAAATACAATTTTGCTTTAATAATTCACAAAAATTAAAGTTTAATTTAATAATTCATAAAAACTTTATTTTAATAAGTAATAAAAATACAATTTTACTTTAATAATTCACAAAAATTAAAGTTTAATTTAATAATTCATAAAAACTTTATTTTAATAAGTAATAAAAATACAATTTTGCTTTAATAATTCACAAAAATTAAAGTTTAATTTAATAATTCATAAAAACTTTATTTTAATAAGTAATAAAAATACAATTTTACTTTAATAATTCACAAAAATTAAAGTTTAATTTAATAATTCATAAAAACCTTATTTTAATAAGTAATAAAAATACAATTTTACTTTAATAATTTCTAATAATAAAAGTTTACTTTAATAATTCATAAAATAAAACTTTACTTTAATAATTCATAAAATAAAACTTTACTTTAATAATTCATAAAATAAAACTTTACTTTAATAATTCATAAAAAAACTTTAATAATTCATAAAAATAAAACTTTAGTAATTCATAAAAATAAAACTTTAATAATTCATAAAAATAAAACTTTAATAATTCATAAAAAAACTTTAGTAATTCATAAAAATAAAACTTTAATAATTCATAAAAATAAAACTTTAGTAATTCATAAAAATAAAAGTTTAATAATTCATAAAAATAAAACTTTAATAATTCATACAAATAAAACTTTAATAATTCATAAAATAAAACTTTAATAATTCATAAAATAAAACTTTTATAATTCATAAAAATAAAACTTTAATAATTCATAAAATAAAACTTTAATAATTCATAAAAAATAAAACTTTAATAGTTGATAAAAATAAAACTTTAGTAATTCATAAAATAAATTGCCACCTGTCCATCTTTGACTTGCTCGCATTTTTTCCTCCGACCGCATTCACACGTCCATTCTCTTCAACGTCCACTTTGCTTCTGTCCCGAGCACATGCTATGTTTTTCTTTTCTTTTTTCCTTCGTTTTCAGCACACCTCCTAATTTACATATGCGCATTTTTCGGCTACTGCTGCTGCTGTTAATCTCTCTGCAAGCCAACCATGTTTTCACTACCGACAATATCTTCCAACCTGCATGGTGACACTTATTATTTTTTACATAGGTGTCACCACTTATCAAGGCCCGAGGTCACTCGAGGATAAGGATTAATGAGTGTGTAGTAGTCAATGGGACAATATCATAGTAATCGTTAGTGGTGGAAATTGTTTAAATTGGATTACTTATGAAGAACTTGTTTACGTTGGACTTGAAGACGACCATATTGTAGTCAACTGAAAAGCAGGGAAACAGAAGAGAATTATCAGTAAAATTCTCTTGTTTTATTTTCAAAGACATAAGCGATATTTAATTGCACATATTTAAACATTTTTACATTATTGCATTTTTAAATTTAAAAATGATTTCCGCCACTTTTTATCCATGTTAATTTGCCAAACAGTAAAATTCTCTTGTTTTTTTTTTCAAAGACATAAGCGATATTTATTTGCACACGTTTAAACATTTTTTTTTTTTTAATACATTATTACATTTTTAAAATGCGTATATTTATAAATATAAAATGATTTCGGACCCATTTCATTCATGTTAATTTGCCGGACAGTAAAATTCTCTTTTTTTATTTTCAAAGACTCAAGCGATTTTTACATGATTGCATTTTTAAAATACGCGTTTTTATTAACATAAAACGGTTTCTCCCTTTTTATTTATGTTTGAAATAATGTTTATGTCTGTTCCTTATATTCTCGTTATCGTCGCCGTGTTGTGGTTCTCGATCCTCATTACGTTCCACTCCTTTTTGGCACCCCTTTCCTGCTCCAACTCACGTCACCCGTCTCCGGGTACAATTCTGTTTGCAGATAGGTTATTATGACATGCACTAAAGGTGACCCTTATCAAAATTCACTCTCACTTTATCGCTACTTACTAATTAGTTCATCAGAAGACATTCCATTTATAGACGGGTCAATGCACCGACTGACACAAAGAAATTGCAACATTTTGTTTTTTTTTATGGTTTTATGTAAGGTTTAGTCTGCTATACATTACACTGGAAGTATGGGAAAGTTTCAGATTTCGAAGTGGAACATTTTCGACTTACAAGTCACTAGCTGACTAGTAACCCGGCGTTGCTCGGTCGTACAATACGCTTAAACATATTTTAATTCATGCAGATTGCGTATGTATTATTATAGAATCAATGTAATATATGTGTGTGGACAGTGCTAAACAAATATAGAGCGAAAAACAGAAAGAGAGGAAGAGATAGATAGATAGATAGATAGAGAGGGAGAGAGAGAGTAAGAGGAAGAGAGAGAGTAAGAGGAAGAGAGAGAGAGAGAGACAGATAGACAGACAGACAGACTACCCGAATAAGTATTTTTGACAGAAAGAGAGGAAGAGATAGATAGATAGATAGATAGATAGATAGAGAGGAAGAGAGCTTAAAAGGAAGAGAGAGAGAGAGAGAGGGGGGGGGGAGAAGAGAGAGAGAGAGAGAGAGAGAGACTACCCGAATAAGTATTTTTGACAAAAAAAAATAAATAAACAGATTATATTTTGTTTGAATAACACATAGCAAAGAATGCAATGGCCAAAAACGCTGCCAAGACTGCTGCGAACAAGAGGGGAGTTGCTTCCCCACTGAGCAAATTAAGCACAAGGCCGTTTTTTGAATGTGGAGAGAGAGAGAGAGAGAGAGAGGGAGGGGGGAGGGAAAAGAGGACCAGCTCCCGAGAGGTAGGAAATGGGAGCTGGATAGTGATTTGTCTGCTGGTCCATGTAAGATTGCCACAAGGGCAATGGTCTTTGATTGCAGCACCTGCTGGACAGATACTACACTTTGATCTTGGCCAAAAGGCCACAAAGTTTCCCCCGCGGGGTGGGTTGGGGGCTGCTGCGAACAAGGTGGGCTCTCTCTACCGTGCTAGAAAGCTACTTACGCCTGAAAGTATCCTGTACCTCTATAAGGACACCATTCGTCCATGTATGGAGTATTGTTGTCATATTTAGGCTGGTGAATCTGCTACTAGTCTCTCGCTTCTTGACAAGATTCAAAAGAGAGTCGCCGACCTGATAGGTCCTGAAATGTCATCTAAGCTCTAGCCTCTGTCCCATCGACGAAATGTTGCATCTCTCTGACTATTCTACAAGTATTTTAATGGTGAATGCTTCCTCGAACTACAAGCGCTTTTACCCCCTCGACGTAAATACTCACGACAAACCCGACAAGCAGCTGGAACTTAGGTCCCTGATAGTAGCCCCCTACATCAAAGTGGCCATATGCCTTATTTGGGGTGAAAATGTAAAAAAAAAAGAAATTACTAACGTAAGGTACTTGCAATAACCCTTATCCTTGAGTGGCTTCCGAGCCTTGATAAGTGGAGATCACTGTGTAAAAAAAAAAAGAAAAAGACTTCATGGCGGCAGCATCTTTGTGAGTGCTGTACAGCAGCAGAATGACTTGCCTTATATATATATATATATATATATATATATATATATATATATATATATATATATATATATATATATACAGGGTGGAATGATAAAATTGTCCCCTAAAAAGGACAACATGATTCCATTTCCGTTTGATGAAAACCACATTTTTTTTTCTTGAAGACCATATACATGTTTGCCAGTTTTGTACAAATCCCAAGATCGACAGGAGCCTACTATCATGTATGAAAGCGTCACAATGTTCAATGAGCGAGATCGGAGATGCGCCGCTGTAAACCACATGCTCTCGACCGATCCAAGTTATGACAACGGGACCATTGCCAGCGTCCTCAAAATACATTGCAATTACATTACATTGCCCAGGATGATGAAAACAAAGTTTCTGATTTCAAGTGAGAGTCACATCATGCCACCTCGCATCTTCGAAGTCGACTTAAAGTCAACACCAAAGTGTACCTGGATGTGTTGAAAAGTATGGTGATCCTCTGGTGCAATCAGGTGGCCGCTAGCAGACCCTTGGTGTGGTAGCAGGACTCGGCGCCGGCCCACAAGTCCAAAGAAACCTAGGCTTGGCTTCAGAAGGAGTGCTACAACTTTGTAGCCTTCTATCACTGCCCCCCTCCTCCTCCGACCTGAACCCGCTGGACTATTTCGTTTTATCATACGTCAAGAATATCACCAACACGACAAGTCAGAGTGATCGCCACCATCCGCCGAGTATTCGCCGAGCTCCTGCAGACGCTTGTTGGAAAGGCCTGCTCCCAGTTCCCGACCCCTTATCGAGGCGGTGATTGAAGATGAAGGCGGCTACATTGAATAGCTGTCAGCTTTACTACATAATAAAATTACCTAAATTAAATTGAGTTTTTAAATAAAAATTAAAAAATAAAGCTGTAGTGTTGTTTTCTTTTTATGACGACAATTTTATCGTTCCACCCTGTAGACAAAAAAAAACAAAAAAACAAAAAAAAACATGACAATAAATAAATAAATAAATTGTTTACTTCATTCGATCCCCACCTTAGAAAGATTATTTTCGTTTGAGTCTAGTCAAAAGAAAAAAATAGTCACTAATTATTGATATTTTTTCGCGGCCATTTTCAGGAAGCATGCAAAGATAACGATGATTGAAATCTGGGAAAAAGATGACTAAATAATAAAAAAATAAATTTATAAATAATCTAACAAAACGGCAATTTGTTGGGGACAACTTATATATATATATATATATATATATATATATATATATATATATATATATATATATATATATATATTTGTAGTCATCGACATACAGTCATATATATATATATATATATATATATATATATATATATATATATATATATATATATATATATAGGACTGTATGTCGATGACTACAAATATATTTTAAGCCCCCCTCTTTGGGTAGAGCACTGTCGTAAATAATCTCACCCGCTACTTAATTGGCTGAAAATGCGAAGCTTGTTGTTTGTTTGTTTGCGATTTGAGCACTATAAAAGTGGTGGCGGGTGTCTATTTAAATAAACATTCCGACGAGTTATTTACGGGCGTCAATTCCAGGGTCGAGTGGGAAAACCGCCGACTGTCAACACGACGGTCCTAGGTTCAATCCTTCGCTTGGGAGAGATGCGATACAACGAAACAGGACTGTATGTCGATGACTACACACACACACATATATATATATATATATATGTATACTAGCATTCAGCCCGGCTTTGTACTGTTCATGACTTTATGCGCATATATATATATATAAATTTTTGTCTCATATTCATGTAACCTACATCTAAAATTTTAAGTGTTTGGATCCAAAATTGACGGAGGAGTTTGGTAAAGCCTGCAAGTGACAACTGTTTCAAGTTTGACCTCTTGGCGGCCAATTTTTCGCCTAAAAACTGATTAAAAAGCCTGCTGCATGTCTGAATACCCTTTATGTAAAATTTCAAATGTTTAGACCCAACATTTGCTGAATACTTTGCTAGAAACCGCAAAGGTCAACTCTTTTGAACTTTGACCCCTTGGCAGCTTAAAAAAACGCGGCCAAAAGACGATTCCAAAACTAGCCCTATGTCTGAATACACTTTATGTAAAATTTGAAATGTTTAGACCAGAAATTAGCCGAGTAATTTGGTAGAGACCACAGCGGTCAAATAGTTTTTACTTTGACCCGAATTTTGACCCCTTAACTGTTATTGTTTTGGGCTCAAATCAAATTAAAAAGTTTGATCCATGTCCAAGTAACCTACATCTAAAAGTTCAAGTGTTTAGACACAAAATTGGCGGAGGAGATTGGTAGAGTCTACAAATGTCAAATCGTTGAACTTTGACCTCCTGACAGCAAAATTTCTGGCCGAAAACCGATCAAAAAGATAATCCCAAATCCTGAATACCCCTTTCAGTCAAATATTCAGTCTGTAGACAGAAAATTGACAGAGTCGTTTGGTAGGGAAATGTATACAGACACACACATACACACACAGACACACACATGCACACACAGAGACAACTATGGATTACAATAGAAAAATGCGAGCATGAAAAGTAATATGGTTAAGCTTAAACATGGAAAAGTAAAGGACTAGTTGTTAAAACTGAAAAAGAAAAGGACAAGATATTTTAGTAAAAAATATAATAAATTTATAACTTAAAATATTGCAGCATTAAGAATTGATTATATAATGTTATTACAATAGAAAAATGCGAGCATGAAAAGTAATATGGTTAAGCTTAAACATGGAAAAGTAAAGGACTAGTTGTTAAAACTGGAAAAGAAAAGGACAAGATATTCTAGTAAAAAATATAATAAATTTATAACTTAAAATATTGCAGCATTAAGAATTGATGATATAATGTTATTACAATAGAAAAATGCGAGCATGAAAAGTAATATGGTTAAGCTTAAACATGGAAAAGTAAAGGACTAGTTGTTAAAACTGGAAAAGAAAAGGACAAGATATTCTAGTAAAAAATATAATAAATTTATAACTTAAAATATTGCAGCATTAAGAATTGATGATATAATGTTATTACAATAGAAAAATGCGAGCATGAAAAGTAATATGGTTAAGCTTAAGCATGGAAAAGTAAAGGACTAGTTGTTAAAACTGAAAAAGAAAAGGACAAGATATTCTAGTAAAAAATATAATAAATTTATAACTTAAAATATTTCAGGATTAAGAATATTTTTTAAATTTTAATTTATAATCAATTCTTAATGCTGCAATATTTTCAGTTATAAATTTAATGTACATTTTTTTCAATTTATAGCATACTATATAATCAATGTAATAAGGGTAGAAACTATGAACCGAGTAAATAAAAAATGTTTAATTTGTGTATTCTAAAGAGGAAATTTTAAACAAAAAGTCAGATGTTATACAAAGCTGTCTTCATAGAAATAAATTCCTAAAACTTGATTGAAAATAAAAGTAAAAATGAGGGTAAAATATTTTAAATTTAATAAAATGGTACAACCCCCCCCAAATAAATCAGTAGATCTTCAACTTAACATATAGGAAATAAAAAATTATATATATATATATATATATATATATATATATATATATATATATATATATATATATATATATATATATATATACTAGCATTTCAGCCCGGCGTTACCCGGGTGTTTGGAGGTGTGTGTTGAGCAAAAAAAAAAAGTTGTAGTAGAAAAGCAGGCTCGAACCCGTATCGCGAAGGAGGAAAAAACGGGAAAAAACTGACGTCTTTGCTGTTTCGACCACCGCCAAACTGGAAGTGACGTAGGTTTAAATTAATGCTAGACAATCGAAAAGAGAGTATGACTTTCGAAAATATCGGCGAAGAAAGCGACACCTCCATGTAGAAAGTGCCCAGTTGATGGTGAAGAAATTAATGTTTTTAGCCAATTTTTCGACGATACTGATCTTGTAAAAATCCGTCGTCTCTGTCAAAAGTTTTAGGCAGACATGCAAACATACATACATACCTTTATATATTGGAAGCTCAATTTTCGACCCAAACCGATTAAAAAGCTTCCCTATCTCTGAATACCCTTTATGTAAAATTTCAAATGTTTAGACCAGAAATTGTCTGAGTAATTTGGTAGAGACCGCAGAATTTATTGTTTTGGGCTCAAATCAAGTTATGAAGTTAGATCCATGTCCAAGGAACCTATAGCTAAAATTTCAAGTGTTTATACCCAAAATTGGTAACTAAAAATTTTCGACCCAAACCGATTAAAAAACTTGCTCTATCTTTGAATAGTCTTTATGTAAAATTTCAAATGTTTAGACCAGAAATTATTTGAGTAATTTGGAAGAGACCGCAGCGGTCAATTTTTTAAAACTTTGACTCCTATTATGATCCCTTAACATTTATTGTTTTGGGCTCAAATCAAGTTATTAAGTTACATACATGCCCAAGGTACTTATATCTAAACTTTCAAGTGTTTAGACCCAAAATTGGCGGAGGTGTTTGGAAGAGTTCTGAAAAGCCAAATCGTTGAAATTTGACCCCTTAAGAAAGAAAGAAAGAAAGACAAATTTCTGGCCGGTAACGGATTACAAAATTTTTCCGAATCTCAGTACCTGTATATACAAATTTCGAGTCTGTAGACTGAAAATTGACAAAGGTATTGCGTAGGGAAATGTACACGCACAGACACAGACAGACAGACAGACAGACACCTTCAGTTATGTGTGTGTGTTTTATTTTTTATTACCGTTTTATAACGGTAATAAAAAATAAAACACATATTTGCTCTGCAATAGTATTGAGCACTCTCTTCAAGTTTTTACGAATTACCAGTTTTACCATATATATATATATATATATATATATATATATATATATATATATATATATATATATATATATATATATATACAAGGTGTATCAGAATCTTCGTAAAAAATATTGAATAATTCGAAACCCTGTCTTTTCAAGCTTATAACTACTCGAAAAATGTAATTCAAACCCTAATTTTTTTTCAATTTAAGGAGCAAGGAAGATGGACCAAGGTTTTATTTAAACAAAACAAAAAGAAAACAAAAAACAAAAAAAACAACAACGTGGTTTAAAGAAAAAAGGTTTTAAACTTCGGACTTTACAGGTAAATTTCTAAAAAAAAACACTTCTTTTTTGTTTTAAATTTGAATATATTATTTATTGATATTTTATCTTCGATTTGTGATATATAAAACTTTGGTGAGTAAATTAATTATTTACTTTTTAATAGACATTTGAAAATGGGAGGCGTGAATTAAAAAAAAACGTTTGTCTAAAATATTATATTCGGTTTATTGGAAAGAGACTAAAATGTTACATTGACCCTGAAAATATCGTAAAAATAGAATCAATAGAAAAATTTTGATAGATTTTTAAACTTTAAAAATTGAAAAAATAATATATATATATATATATATGTATATATATATACACATACATATATATATACATATATATATGTATGTGTATATATATATTTATATATATATATATATATATATATATATATATAATAAAAATTACAATTAAATTTATCAAAATGATCCAAGATGGTAAAACTAAAGTATATTATAAATATTAAAGAATTAATATTTATGAAGTAATCTCAACCAGGTGTAAAAGCTCGATAAAACCAAATAGGAAATAGAGCTTATAATACGAGCAAACAGTTAATAAAACATGTTAAAAAAACACTTTGAAATGAGTTAAAAAGATATTTAATATGAAAAGGAAACTTAATAAGTGGATAGTCCTTAATCCGCGGAGGTTCGAAGAAATACTTTCCTTCTCATCAGAGGGTAGGAATTAGAAAAATGCGGCATCGAATTTTGCATGCAGAAGTATTTGATGAGACTAACAAAAAGTGAAGCAGAGGGAATATGGTGAAGAAAAAGGTGATTACACGTGAATGGAGAGTCTGGTGGAAGGTAAATTATCCAATGACGGTAAAAAACAAAAATATAAATCCAAGAAAGTTAATTGAATTTTCGTTCACACAAGATAAAAAAACCTACAAGCAAAGAAGAAATAAAGAATTAAAATAAAGGATTATTAAGTTATAAAGTATTAAGAAAGTATGTAGAAAAAAACGAATAATGTTAAAGAAAAATTATATATATCTGAAAGGATAAAGTAATAACTATATAATTTCAAAATTGCCATAATTAAATTTGGACTTATGTTTACAGAAAGAGATCAGTCCGTTTTTAGAATGTATTATATTGTTACTTTGACGGGAAGTAATTACAGTTATAGTTTCGGTTGTGCAGAGGCGACATGACTTCGAGCCTGGAGTATAAGACTTAACTTTTTTATGATAATCCATTTGATTAAGAAGTGGGTATTATTAGAGTTAAGCTTTTTATTTAAAGTGGTTAGAGAAGTTCCTTGGTTATTATTAGAAGAAATGTGGTTTGATATTCTTTTCTTAATTAATGCAATTTCCGTTTTAGTCTTTAAATATTCCTATCCATCTAATATATCAATCTACCCACACATTCATATCCTGTATGTATATTTACTTATATTTTACTATATTCATTTACTTATATACTTTATATGCTTTATCCGGAATTTACAGATAACGGCCATCCTCTCCCCTTAAAGTTTTTAAAAATTTTTTTTATTTTATATTTTATTTATTTATTATTAATAATTAATTAATTTATTTATTTATTCCATTTAGTGTCTTTAACAACTCTTGCTGAAATATTCTTAAGTAATAACCTGTACATTTCAGTTGACCTTCTTTTTTTTGCCCTAAAATTTTTGCTCCTTTTAACATCATTTTGTCTGGGTCATTTTGACATTTTATATTTAATTGTATCACCATTTAATTTTTTCTCTTCTTCTTCACTGATTTTTCTTAATTACATTTTGTCTCGGAAGCCGTGCCAAACGCATATCTTATTTTTCTTTTATTAATAATGTTTTAATTTTCCCCCTTTCCCTTTGTGAATTATTTCATGGATTTCGGCCTTTTGGATTATTTTGGACCATCTTCCAGTTACGTGATTTCCTTGGATTTTACTTGTGCGAATGGAAATTTAATTAACTTTCTTGGATTTATATTTTTGGATTTTACCGTCATTGGGTACGTTACCTTTCACCAGACTATCCATTCACGTGTAATCACCTTTTTTTTTTCACTATATTCCCTCTGCTTCACTTTTTGTTATCAAGTAAAATCATCGACTTCCTTGTTGTTTCATCAAATACTTTTGCAAGCAAAATCCGATCCCGCATTTTGCTGATTCCTACTCTCTGATGAGAAGGAAAGTATTTATTCGAAACTTCGCGGATTAAGGGCTATCCACTTATCAAGTGTTTCCTTTTCAGATTAAATATGTTTTTAACTTTTTTTCAAAGTTTTTTTAACATGTTATATTAACTATTTGCTCTTATATATATATATATATATATATATATATATATATATATATATATATATATATATATATATATATATATATATATATAATGCAATAGATCTACTAGTATGGAAATCCAGTGATTATTGGTCGTACAAAATACTATTGAATGCTGTGAATTTTTATAAAGAAAATCCCAGCTAAATGAAAAACTTGCTTAATTTCTCGATTTAAATCTTTTCACGTCATAGAATTTAAATTACTAATTTATATATGGGATTCTACCGAAACATGTATGCACATATGCAACCAATAATAACCAATAAACAAACACACACACATACACACACACATATATATATATATACATATATATATACACATATATATATACACAAATATATATATACACATATATTTACACACACATATATATACACGGGTGTATATATATATATATATACATATATATACACACACATATATATATTTATATATACACATATATATACACACATATATATATACACATATATATATACACACATATATATACACACACATATATATACGCATATATATACACCTATATACACACATATATATACACATATATACACACATATACAAACACACACATATATATGTGTGTGTGTGTGTGTGTGTGACAAAGAAAATTAAAACTGTAAGTTGAACTTTACAATCAAAATTTATTGTTCGACTATTGCGTATTGAGCTTCTTTTTTTTTAATTCGGTTGGGATTACATTTTCTATATATAAATACTGTTATTATAAATATATATAAATAAATACTGTCGAAAAGTTTCAGCAAGACAGATATAAACAAAGAATGAAGAGAGTCCAGCAATAAAAGACCAGAGATGCTCGCATTTGTGTTGGATCTGAAACCGACGGTACCGTTGTTTTTCTGATCTTTAACACACAAGTAAATAAATACACACACACACACGCATACACATAAACAGCTTTACTCAGACACACGTGCACGTGTGTGTGTGTGTGTGTGTGTGTGTGCATACACACAGTAATTGCATCAATTTTCTATGAAGGAAACAGAATAACACTTTGACATTCAAAAAAAACCGTGGTCATGGCGAAAAAGCGATCTGAAGCGCGACGGTGGGTGAGAAGGCGGGAGGACGGGTAAAGGCACGTGTTATTATTATTCGGGGGTGGAGGGTAGAGACGAGGTAGCGTTTGCGTGGGTGGGAGGGAGTTGGTGTCGTCGTGAATGGAGGCTGAAAGACTCAGCCCAGAATGCCGGGGTTGTGTTGGGCGTGGATGGAGAAAGCTCGGCCGGCTTTTTTTTTTCTCTCTTAGACTCCCCCCCCACTTTCTCCATCCTCCGCCACACCCTCACCGCTCGCCGGTGTCTGTAGAACTATATTTCGCTGGCGACGTGTTTGTCTATTGATCTTCAACGGAATCGTCTAGAAAAGCCAAAAAAAAAAAAAATTGCTACCGACCTTGGCCTACTCCACTTCGACTTGGCAGCGGCCCGCTTTCCTCCTCCTCATCCTCCTCGTAGGCCTCCTTCTCTTGCAATTCCACTACGTTTTGCTCGCGTATGTACACACACACACACACACACACACACACACACACACACACACACACACACACTCGCTTTCGTGCGCGCACACACACTCACACATCCACACAAAAGCACACACAAACATAAACACACACACAAAAAAACACAAACATAAACACACACACAAAAACACACAAACGCGCGCACATACACACACACACACGCACACATAAACATAAACACATACACAAACGTAAACACACACACATTCTCACAAAAACACACACGCAAACACACATACGCGCACACACAAACATAAACGCACACACATGCACACAAACACAGAACACAGAAAGCACACGCTCATACATACACAGACATATACACACGTGCAAACAAACACATAAACACACACACACACCAACACACGCAAAACACACACACACACACACTAATACAAACACACACACAAACACAGAAGCACAAACACACACACACACACACAAACACACACACAAGCGCGCACACAAACATAAACACACACACGAACATACACAACACTACACACAAACACACACTAATATAGACACACACTAAAACATACACACACAAACGCACAAACATACACACGCGCACAGACAAACATAAAACACACAAACACACTCATGTGCAAACACACACATTGACACACACGTACGCATATAGATCAAGGTGAACCAAGAGTGCTTAATTACTTAGGTGAAAGCATATCTTATTACAAACGATGCTAGGTATAAATTCGATCGACCATTGATACCCGAGCTTTCAGAGAAACGCTGCAAATCCCATCGGTTGGGTTAAAAAAAATATAGCCACTATAGCTCGCAATGAGAACAAACATTTTAAATGACTCTATGCAAAATCCGATCAGTCGTCGGTACCCGCGGTTTCAGACAAAAGCAATGTTGTCAAAGAATGGCCACTATGGCTAGAGTCTATTAATTACTTATGTCAGAGCATGTGCATAAATCCGACCAGCCGTCGATACTTGCGATTTCAGAGGTTAGGCTAAGGAATAGCCACTATGGCTAGAGTACTTACTTACATACGTGAGGGCATAATATCTTATTAGATATGAATATATGCATAAATCCGATCAGCCGTCGATACTCGCGGTTTCAAAGGAGAAAGTAATGACTAGGGCTATGACAAGAGAATATTTTTATCATTGTTTTGGCTCTCGAGTATATATCCTACACAAGTTAATCAATCGAGAACCACATCATTATCTAAAAACATATACGATATTAGTTGATATATACTCGAGAGCCAAAATAATGAAAAGAATATTCTCTTGTCATAGCCTTAATTATTATAAACGACTGTATGCCTTATTTCGATCGGCTATCGATCCCCGCGGTTTCAAAAACATTAGAAATGTCCCCCCCACCCCGCTGTTTTTTTTTTTTTTTACAAAAGAGTCACCACATATCAAAGCCCGGACGCTACTCGAGGATAACAATTAATAAATTTATCCTTGGACCTCTATTATTCCTAATATTCATAAATGACCTCTCTGACAAAATTGTCTGTGAGATGGGCATATATGCTGATGACGCTCTCTAACAGATACGACAGGAAAACAAATGAACACATATCTAAAGAAATGGCAGAAACACTAGAGGATGACCTCCAATCTGTAGTGGAATGGGGGCAAACATGGATGGTCACATTCAATGCTGCCAAGACTAAACTTGTTTCCCTCAATAATTACAAGAAACCTTCTCTACCACCAATAGCAATGGCCAATGACTCTTTATCTGAAAGTACATCTTTGAAACTCCTCGGCCTAACGTTCACAGGAAACATGAGTTGGAACAATTACATTGAGAGCATTGTCAGGACCGCTGCGAAAAAGGTAGGTTCTCTCTACCGTGCTAGAAAGCTACTTTTTTTTTACACAGTGATCACCACTTATCAAGGCCCGGAAGCCACTCAGGGATAAGGGTTATTGCAAGTACATTACGTTAGTGTGGAGATTTGATGAAGTGTTTACTTAAGGGGGCGGTTCATTAGGAATTTGTTAACGTTGGACTTGAATACATCCAAGTTGTAGTCCGGTGAGAAGAAGCATACGGAACAAAGTTCCACAGGTGTGCAGTTCTAAGAAAGAAGCTTTGTTCATGGAATCCACGTTTTGATTTAGGCACAGATATAGAGTGGGGGAAATCTTTCACAGTGGATTCAGCTAGATGGGTGTTTTTCGTGAAAGATTGGCGAGGGGGGACCAGAGATTGGAGTTCAGACGAGCACCTGAAAGTATCTTGTACTTCTATAAGGCCACCATTCGCCCATGTATGGAGTATTGTTGTCATACTTGGGCTGGTGCATCTCGCTTCTGGACAAGGTTCAAAAGAGAGTCGCCAACCTGATAGGTCCTGAACTGTCATCTAAGCTTCAGCCTCTGTCCCATCGACGAACTGTAGCATCCCTCTGCCTGTTCTACAAGTATTTTAACGGTGAATATTCCGAAGAACTGTAAGCACTTGTAGTCCCTCGATGTAAATACTCCCGACAAGCAGCAAAATCCCACCCCTTCACAGTAGAGATCCCTAGATGTAAGAGAGCCTTCTACTCCAGTAGTTTCTTCCTCAGAACCGCTACACTTTGGAATTCCCTTTCGGGTTCCTGCTTCCCCAACTGTACTGACATGCAGAAGTTCAAGTGTAACGTGAACCGACATCTTGCTGCCCAACTCCCCACATAGTACCCCTGTAGCTTATGCCTCTGATAGTAGCCTCCTACATCAAAGTGGCAATGTGCCTTGTTTGGGTGAAAATGTAATAAAAAAAGGAGTCACCACTTATCAAGGCCACTCTAAGAAAGAAGCTTTGCTCATGGAATCTACGTTTAGGTTTAGGCACAGATAAAGAGTGGGGGGAAATTGTTGATAGTGGTTTCAGCTAGACGAGTGTTTTTCGTAAAAGTCAGGCAAACGGGGCATGGATTGGAGAGTGTTGAAAAAGCTTCAACTAGAACTTGCCCCATACTTACAAAACTGTTTAAACGTTGCCTTAAGGAGAAGTGTTTTCCAACACCCTGGAATACCTCATCAGTATGCCCTGTATTTAAGAATTCAAGTGATAAGTCGTGTCCCTCTCAGTACAGACTAATAAGTCTCCTGTGTGCCATGAGTAAGTTGATGGAATCCATATTAAATAAAGAAGTAGTTAATCACCTCAACAGAAACAACCTTCTTAGTGACATGCAATATGGTTTCCGTTCTGCAAGATCTACAGCAGATGTGCTAACGGTTATATCTCATAGGATTAGCGAATCTCTTGACAACGACTTCCTTTCTAGAGCAATTGCTCTCGACATATCAAAGGCCTTCGATAAGGTATGGCATAAAGGTCTACTACACAAGATTTCTAGCTACGATATAACTGGAAATGTTTTCTTTATCATTAAATCATTTCTCTCTGATAGGCTCATAAGAGTAGTGGTTGATGGGCAAAAATCAGAGGCGCGCAGTATTAATGCTGACGTTTCCCAGGGGTCCATCCTGGGCCCAACTCTCTTACTGATCTACATCAATGATTTCCCAAAACACATACTTAAATCATTTGTTGACGTCTATGCTGATGACACGACATTCTACGGCAACATATCCAAGGCCGTAAACAACAAAGACGTGGCTGGTTACTTTTAATGCATCTAAAACCAAGCTTCTCTCTTTACATCATCAACGCTCTGATTCCCTTTACTGATTTGACCTTTACTCCTGATCTGAAATGGAACAAATACATCAAGTCTGTTGCCAAGGTTGCTGGGAAAATGGTAGAATCCTTCTACCGCTCCAGAAGATATCTCACTACTGATGCAATTCTCTATCTATATAAAAGCCAAGTCCGTCCAAGGATAGAGTACTGCTGGCACATCTGGGAATGAGCTGCTAAAAACAGCCTATCCTGCCTTGACAGAGTACAAAATAGACTTCGTGGCTTAATGAGGGATGCCCTTTTCTCTTCCCTGCAACCTGTCTCCCACAGAAGAGACGTTGCGAGCCTATCCTATAATGGTGCATCTCCCCTGTTTACATTCATTATTTTTTATCTGGTTCTCATATATGGTTTTCTGTATTTTGTATCCTTTGTGATTTTTAGTTTCGAATATTTTGGATTTGTACGAAACTCCCTTTAATTTGAGAAAAGGAAAATGCTAGCTCTGTGATGACGTCACGAGTGCAGCGCGTATTTCTTCCTCTTTTGAAATTCTGCTGACGTGGAGAGTGAACGTGGTTCATTGCCCGGCGCCGAAAATGGAATTTTGATGAACCTCCTTCAAAAAAGAAATTAATACCTGGCTGTGACGAGAAAGACTTCTGAAAATTAACTACGTGGCTATGGTTTTGCGCGTATTTTAGGAGGAGTGAAATTAAAGAAAATACCTTTTTACGTGACAAAAAATTTTGGAATTTCCTACCCGGACTGTGTGTCTACGGTTTGCACGCAACATGGAGGGAGAGAAAAAAAAGAAAAAGGCACGTGCCTGACTGGCTTTCAATTGTGAGTACGCTCCTAAAATTAATTCCATATGCAAGTGTGATTAGGAGATGACATTTTATGTATTTTATTATTGTATTCGTTAATGGATACACACGACATCTTTATAAGAACCAGTGTTGTTATTTTTTTCATATGTTATTTTTTTTCATAATATATTACCTTGGCGTTTCTTAAGTTTAATGCCCGGAAAGGGAAAAATTTGAAACTTATTGTAAATAAAATTTCTTCTTCGTTTCTAATCAAGACATTTATATTTCATTCTTTACCCCCTCTCCCTCTTTTATTCCATGCTGTCATTTTTTTTATCAGCTTAGTTACTTTAGCGTCGAATTTATCTGGAAGCACTCCTATCCTTACATCATCAACGCTCTGATCCCCATCTGGAATCAATTGGGATGGATGACTCTCGTGTGGGAGAGGCCCCGTGTTTTGACAAGCTTCTGGGTTTGACCTTTACTGCTGATCTGAAATGGAACACGTACATCAAGTCTGTTGCCAAGGTCGCTGGAATGATGGTGGGATCCTTCTACCGCTCCATAAGATATCTCACTACTGATGCAATTCTCAATCTATATAAAAGCCAAGTACGTCCAAGATTGGAATACTGCTGCCATATCTGGACAGGAGCTGCTAAATACAGCCTATCCTGCCTTGACAGATTACAAAATAGACTTCGTAGCTTAGTGGGGGATGCCCTTTTCTCTACTCTGCAACTGTTATATTTAGGAGTCTTAGAGAGTCTTATTAAGAGTTATGTTGCGTTCTGTGTTCGTGTTATGAAGAGATTCATATATATATATAATGTTCATACTTAGAAGTGTTAGTGAGGAGGTAGTGTTGAGACAGTCTTAGTGTTCACATTGTAGATATGAGATGTAGAGACATTGTATGTGAAGACATTTTAAAACACAGGATATATAAGACATATAAGTACAATTTTCATTATTATTATTATTATTATTATTATTATTATTATTATTATCATAGTGGTTGTTGTTGTTGTTGTTGTTTGTTATTGTTCGTTGTTAGGACTTATTAAAGTGAGTCTTAGAGTCTTAGAGAGTCTTATTAAGAGTTATGTTGCGTTCTGTGTTCGTGTTATGAAGAGATTCATATATATATATAATGTTCATACTTAGAAGTGTTAGTGAGGAGGTAGTGTTGAGACAGTCTTAGTGTTCACATTGTAGATATGAGATGTAGAGACATTGTATGTGAAGACATTTTAAAACACAGGATATATAAGACATATAAGTACAATTTTCATTATTATTATTATTATTATTATTATTATTATTATCATTGTGGTTGTTGTTGTTGTTGTTGTTTGTTATTGTTCGTTGTTAGGACTTATTAAAGTGAGTCTTAGAGTCTTAGAGAGTCTTATTAAGAGATGTTGCGTTCTGTGTTCGTGTTATGAAGCGATTCATATATATAAAATGTTCATACTTAGAAGTGTAGAAGCTTTGAGATAGTGTTGAGACAGTCTTAGTGTTCACATCGTAGATATGAGATATCGAGACATTGGGTATGTAAAGACATTTTAAAACCCATGATATATAAGACATATAATCACTTTACCTTTTGGTAGAATTACAACACAAAGATGACGTTTATAAAAACACATGATGGGTTTATTTCTTCTCCGACCGGTCGTGGTTTTCTTAGTCAAGAATTCAAAGTTTTACATTCTATGTTTTAAAGGTGACCGTCTCGCTTCCTGTCATCTCTCGTCCTCAGCCTCTCTCTCAGACTCTCTCTCAAACTCTCTCTCTCTCTCTCTGCTTAACTCTACAGTTTCTAACTATATCGAGAACTTCCCATTTTCCATGACGTCATACACATGTTAAAACATGTGTCTTCTTTAACGTGTTCTGGAAATGCGTGTCCAATACATTTCCTTTGTTTACAAAAGGAATTTTAACCTATATTCTCAGTAACCTATATTTCCAATATGTTAAAACATGTTTATTAAATTATCTTATAGTTGCATTCAATTGAATTTCATAACAGAATTGACAATGCAAATTCTTTTCTTCAAACTATTTTATCTCTAAGCTAAACAATGGTTTGTTTTTTACATTCCATTTGCTAATTCTCTCTCGTAATCTATTTCTAAACCTAAATTACGAGGTTCGAATTTCGTCTATTCTATTTCATTTTTACATTTAACTAAATCTCTCTATTTTTATACTTACATGAAAAGGGGACAGTCCTTATCATGTAACACAACCTCTCTCTCACAGAAGAGACGTTGCGAGCTTATCCTTGTTTTATCGTTATTTCCATGGCAGGTGCTCGTCTGAGCTCCAATCTCTGGTCCCCCCTCGCCAATCTTTCACGAAAAACACCCGTCTAGCTGAATCCACTGTGAAAATTTTCCCCCACTCTTTATCTGTGCCTAAATCAAAACGTGGATTCCATGAACAAAGCTTCTTTCTTAGAACTGCACGCCTGTGGAACTCTGTTCCGTCTGCCTGCTTCGCACTTGACTACAACTTGGATATCTTCAAGTCCAACGTTAACAAATTCCTAATGAACCGCCCCCTTAAGTAAACACTTCATCAAATATCCACACTAACGTACTGTACTTGCAATAACCCTTATCCCTGATTGGCTTCCGGGCCTTGATAAGTGGTGACCACCGTGTAAAAAAAAAGCAAAAAAAAAAAGCAAGATAAATTCCGACAACATGCGATACCCTGAAACGAACATTTTTTATCACGCTAAATAACATACATTAATACAACTCGTAGTCACCCACGTCAACACCCTGGGGACTTTGATTTTTCTTTCTCATTGTTTCGACGACTACTGCTGTAAACACGTGCGCACACGAACAAGGAAATACTGTCCCTTCAGCCGGCTGGCAATGTGTCAATACTATCTTTAAATCACGGAACACTTTTCTCTCTATCAACGAAACCTATCAGATTAAATACAAATACATATATAGAGTCCAAGAAGTTACAAACATTAAGGGCAAGCTTTATAATGGGTTTATGGCCGAAAATTTGGCTGCCAAGATGTCAAAGTTCAAAAGATTCGAAATTTGCGGTCTCTAGCAAACTATTCAGCCAATTTTGGGTCTAACTATTTGAAATTTTATATAAAGGGTATTCAGACAGGCAGCAAGTTTTTTAACAGTTTTGGGGCGAAAATTTGGCTGTCAAAACGTCAAAGTTGAAAGAGTTTAGCTTTAAAGACTCTATAAAACTTTTCTGCTAATTTTGAAATTTTAGATCTAGGGTACCTGGACATACAGTTCTCGAGGATTGTATAACAAATGCTGACAGCCCACTCGGGAACGCCGACCATGCAGTGATAATGGTAGAAATCGCCCTAAATTCTAGACCCAAAACAGAAGAGCCAGTGCTCAAAACAACGAGATATTATAAAAAGGCTGACTGGGAAGACTACAGAGATCTTATCAGAGATGCCCCATGGGGAAATATTTTTTCTCTTCCTGCTAAACAGTGCGCAAATGAGACCACTCAATGGTTCAAAACAGGAATTGAAGCACATGTTCCCATGCAGAAATTTTATAGCAAGTCCCACTCTCCCCAATGGTTTACTTCGACTTCCGCAACTACCATTGCTCAAAGGCAGCATGCATACCGCAGATTTAACCGACATAAGTCCAGTTCAAACAGACAGAAGTACATAGAAGCTAGAAGTAACGAAAAAAGAAATAGAGACAGCTAAAAGAGAATTTACTGAAACCACTAAAAAACGTATCGAAGCACAGACATTAGGAATTCGTGACTTTTGGAAAATCTACAACAGTGTAGGAAATAATGGGCAATCAACAATTCCCCTACTAACCAACAATCACAAGGATTTTTGCTCAACAACCGAGAAGGCTAACATGCTTGCCAGTCGGTTTGCCTCAAACTCCACACTGGACCCTCTCAACCACCCCCTACCTGACTTTTCTATGCGGACAGACGCCATGCTAGACGATCTGAAAATTACCCCTGCTCAGGTGCATGCTATTATAAAAACCTTGACACTTCAAAAGCATGTGGATCCGATCTCATCCCAGTTGTACTATTAAAAAAGTGCTCAGCTGAAGTAGCTCCAGTTCTCTCCAAACTTTACAACAAATGCCTTAATGAATATTTCTTTCCGGGCTGTTGGAAAACTGCTTCTGTAGTACCAGTATTCAAGAATTCTAGCGAAAGAACTGACCCATTAAATTATCGCCCCATTAGCCTCCTCCCACTTTTTTTCCAAAATATTTGAGACCTTAATTAACAATGCTCTAGTCCATTACCTTACGGATGCTAAACTTCTGACTGACCAACAATATGGATTTAGACAAGCCCGTTCCACAGCAGACATTCTAACTGTAATCTCTGAACGTACATATCACTCACTGGACAAAGAGGGGGAGGGCAGAACGGTAGCTCTAGATATATCTAAGGCTTTTGACAGGGTGTGGCATGAGGGTCTCCTCAGGAAAATTAGATCATACGGTATCATATAATTAAATCCTTCTTAGATAAAAGAAAAATCCAGGTAGTCCTCGACGGTCGTACATCTAAACAATATGATATAAATGTGGGGGTGCCTCAGTGGTCTATCCTTGGACCTCTATTGTTCCTAATATTCATAAATGACCTGCCCGATAAAATTGCCTCTGAGATGGGTATATATGCTGATGACACCACACTCTATAGCAGGCACGACAGGAAAACAAATGAACACATCTCTAAAGAATTGGAAGAAACACTAGAGGATGACCTCCAATCTGTAGTGGAATGGGGACAAAAATGGATGGTCACATTCAATGCTGCCAAGACTAAGCTTGTTTCCTTCAATAATTACGAGAAACCTTTTCTACCACCAATAGCAATGGCCAATGATATTTTATTTAAGAGTACATCTTTCAAACATCTTGGCCTAACATTCACAGGAAACATGAGTTGGAACAATTACATTGAAGGCATTGCCAAGGCCACTGCAAAGAAGGTAAGCTCTCTCTACCGTGCTAGAAAATTACTAACACCCGAAATATATCCTGTACCTCTATAAGGCCACCATTCGCCCATGTATGGAGAATTGCTGTCACATTTGGGCTGGTGCATCTGCTACTAGTCTCTCGCTCCTGTGTGACCCGATGGGGACCAGGCGATGCCGAGTGACCTTGCTAGTCGACACAAAGAGGAATTCGCACGGCTGAATTTTAATGATGATGACGATGATGGTTTGATGTTGTTTAAACAGAAATCTCTATGGGATTTTGTCAGGAAAAAGCAAAAACAAATGATAATTGTTTTATCTCATTCCTGTTATATATCTGTTAACAACGAAAAGGTTGTTTTTAAACCCTCTGTTGAGGGGTATGAAAAATGGGGGTCAAGAGTAGAGGTCACCGCCAGGCATTGTTCGACTGTGAATGACTAATCACTCCTTATTTGATAAGTAGAAACACCTCAGTGTAAATGGGGGTTGAGGTTTGGTAGAGATAAGCTCCAAGAGGAAGAAAGAAAGGGATTTGTAACCAGTCTCTGAAGGAGAGGTGAGGAAAAGGGGTTGGATTTAGAAAAAGGATTTCTAAATGCAGAAGGAGTCGTAGCCAGCAAACCGAACGGCTGGGCTAGTCAAGCACTCCCAATTTGGGAGCCCTTCAGTGCCTGATGTTATGATGGGAACTAGCCTGTGTAAATGGAAACTCTGTGGCTTTACTGGTCTGGTCTTACATCGTTTCACTGCTATAGTCAATTACCTCAAATTAGCCAGTAGTTGTTATGAAGTAATGGAAACAATAACTAGTTTGTTACTGTTATAACCCGAAGTTCTGTTTGTTTGTGGTGAGGACTCTTGATTTTTTCAGCAAACCGCAAGGACCAGCGGAGTGATTGATGTACCCGGAGACTCTCTACACATGGAAAGAAAGACGATTCGATCGAGAGGAAAAGCGCCCCTCCATGAAAACACAGTGGGTAAGGACGATCAACAGGCCAACTTGTAACGAGACAAGGTACGATAAAAAGACACCTGCCATATCGGTAACGTTATGAATGATGCCGGATCGTACATCGTTATACCTGGACAAGGTTCAAACGAGAGTTGCAAATCTGATAGGCCCTGAACTGACATCTAAGCTTCAGCCTCTGTCCTATCGACGAAATGTTGCATCCCTCTGCCTGTTCTACAAGTATTTTAATGGAGAATGCTCTGACGAACTGCAATCACTTGTGCCCCCACGACGTAAACACCCTCGACAAACCCGACAGACAGATAAATCTCACCCCACATAGTAGAAATCCCTAGATGTAAAAGATCTTTCTACTCCAGTAGTTTCTTCCCCAGAACCGCTAGACTTTGGAATTCCATTCCAGGTCCCTGCTTCCCCAACTGTGCTGACGTGCAGAAGTTCAAGTGTAACGTGAACAGACATCTTGTTGCCCAAATCTCCACATAGTACTCCAGTAGATATTACCCCTGATAGTAGCCCCCTACATCAAAGTGGCAATGTGCCTTGTTTGGGGTGAAAATGTAATTAAAAAAATAGTAATAAAAAATAACTTTATTGCCAAAATACTCCTTTCTTGAACATTTTAGCTTTATCACTTTCATGACTCTCGTGCTTAACCAGCACACGCACGAATAAAAATACATCAACACAATAACATCATTCGCCTTTCTTATATTGTTAAGTAAAAAAATCATGTTGAACTTTTTAAAATTCACCGTTGTTTTAATGCCATTTCTGACAACTTTTATTTTCATAGTTTTGTTGGGCATTGTGAAACGTTTACCTATGCTCACATCACGACCGTGATACAAGGCATCGGTGAAAGTTGACCAAGCTCCACACAATGTGGTGACACCGCCGTTCAAAATGGCCCCCAACAATGGTCTAATGTGTCTAAAGAAAGAATTACATTTGAAACTAATTCCAAGATCTCTAAATCTTCTGCTTTTATTCGTTACTAGCAGTTCATCCGGGCTTTTCTCGGGCTCTTTGTACTGTTCATAACTTTTTGTGCATATGTTAAACAAATAAAAAGTTTTACTTATGTCCAGGAAACCTAGATCTAAAATTTCAAAATTGGGGGAGGAGTTTGATAGAGTCTTCAAAGGTCAACTCTTTCAACTTTGACGTCTTCACAGCCAAATTTTCGCACCAAACTGATTAAAAAGCTTGCTGCATGTCTGAATACCCTTTATGTAAAAATTTAAAATGTTTAGACCCAAAATTAGCAGAGGAGTTTAGTAGAGTCTGCAAAAGTCAACTCTTTCAACTTTGACGTCTTAACTGCCAAATTTTCGCCCAAAACTGTTTAAAAAACTTGCTGCATGTCTGAATACCCTTTATATAAAATTTCAAATAGTTAGACCCAAAATTGGCTGAATAGTTTGCTAGAGACCGCAAAGGTCAAATCTTTTGAACTTTGACATCTTTGCAGACAAATTTTCGGCTATAAACCCATTATAAAGCTTGCCTTTAATGTTTGTAACTTCTTGGACTCTATATATGTATTTGTATTTAATCTGATAGGTTTCGGTCATAAACCCATTATAAAGCTTGCCCTATGTCTGAATACACTTTATGTAAAATTCCAAATATTTAGACCAAATATTGGCTGCGAGGTAATTTTTTAAAACTTTGACCTCAATTTTTACTTCTTAACATTTATTGTTTTGACAATAACGAAATCACCGTTGAGAAACCGGTGAAACGCGTTTGAATGTTCCTTTTGAAGAAAGTACCTTTTAAAAATGAGATATTCCGTCAATGCCCAGACGAAAGGAAATTTTTACTAGACCAACAGATCAACAACAATATCACTTAACTCACATAGATCTGAAAACCCTCAAATCTTAAAAAATAAAAAAAATATGAGACGCCGTTTTCCAGAATTTTCCCTCTTAAAATATATTTATTTATAGACAATATACAGGATTGGACGATAAAATTGACGCCCTAGAAAAGACGATATGATTTCATTTCCGTTTGATGTATTTGAATGTGCTGAAAAGTAATCCGCTAGTGCAATCAAGTGGCCGCTGGTAGACTCTAGGTGAGGAAATAGGACTCGGCTCTGGTCCACAAGTCCAAAGAGACCCAGGATTGGCTTCAGAAATAGTGCTACGATTTTGTATCCTTCGTTCACTGGCCCTTTCCTCCCTCAATCTTAACCCGCTGGACTACTTCGTTTGGTCGTACATCAAGGACATCACCAACATGACCTCCCACAACAGCAAAGACAACTTGATCGCAACAATCCGCCGAGTATTCGCTGAACTTTTTGCTGGCGCTTGTGTAAAAAGCATGATCCTAGTTCTAGACACGTGTCGAGATGATGATTGAAGCTGAAGGCGGCTACATTGAATGTAATGTGCTGAAGAATGTGGTGATCCCCTTGTCCAAGCAGGTGGCCGCTGGTAGACCCTGGGTATGCTAGGAGGATTCAGCATCGCCTACTAGTCCAAAGAGACCCAGGCTTGGCTTCAGAAGTAGTGCTACGATTTCTTACACTTCTCCCATGTGCCTCACTCCTCCCCCGACCTGAACCATCTGGATTACTTCGTTTGATCATACGTCGATGTCGAACATCACCAACATGACCTCCTACAACACTAAAACCAGCCTGATCGCCATCATCTGCCGAGTATTCGCCGAACTCCTTGTTCTAGACACGTGTCGAGATGATGATTGAAGCTGAAGGCGGCTACATTGAATAGATGTCAGCTCTACTTTATAATCAGGTTACCTGCATTGATTTTTTAAATAAAAGTTTTAAAGGTGTTTTCTTTGGGGCGACAAATGCATCGCTCTTTGGGGCGACAGATTAATCGTTCTTTGGGGCGACAAATTCATCGTTCTTTGGGGCGACACATTCATCGTTCTTTGGGGCGACAAATTTATCGTTCTTTGGGGCGAACAAATTCATCATTCTTTGGGGCGACAAATTCATCGGTCTTTGGGGCGACAAATTCATCGTTCTTTGGGGCGACAAATTCATCGTTCTTTGGGGCGACAAATTCATCGTTCTTTGGGGCGACAAATTCATCGTTCTTTGGGGCGACAAATTCATCGTTCTTTGGGGCGACAAATTCATCGTTCTTTGGGGCGAACAAATTCATCGTTCTTTGGGGCGACAAATTCATCGTTCCAGCCTGTAGGATGTACTTTGTTTAAAATGTTTTTCGACACTAATAAAATTCTACATTATTTTTTTAATTTGTTTTTTTTTTATGTAAACACTTCAAACAGTTAATTGGATCAAATTTATTTCTAAGCCTGCCTTATAAATAACCTTCAATAACATTAGATTGGCAAAAAACGGCGATATTTCAAACATAAATATTTCAAAATGTCAAATTTGTGTTATTAAGTTGTTTTTCATTTAAAAATTCACAATTTCTGTCTAAGTAAGTGATTTCCATCTTTTTTTTCTAATTGGATATTCTTGTTTGCATTATTTGGATTTTTCGGACTACTATTCTCATCTTGAGTGTTATTTTCACAACGTGTCGATCGATGTAAGCTCCGAGCTTCTTCATGTATATTTTGTCGAACACAGGAATCTTTCTTTTAGTGACGAAACGATTCCAATGTCTGTCCCGATTCAAATGCAACTCCCAATTCCATACTCATTTCCCGATTCCGATACATTTACCGATTCTGATTCTGTATAAATCTCTAGATATTTAACTACTAGCAGTGCTACCCGGCCTTGCTCGGAGGTTGCTTTTTTATTTTTGTCACTTTTGTACCGATTTTCCCTAAAGTTTCGTGTGGGTTCGAATATTCTAAATATTAAGTTTTATGTCTGTACACCAAAAATTGACAGAGGAGTTTGGTAGGCAAAATTTTTTTAAACAAATCTATATACACATACATAAATATATATATGGAAAGAGGTTTGTGTTTACTATAAACTTTTTACGCAAATATTATGCAAGTATAAATCATGTAGAATATCTGCATGAATATAATTACACGTAATAGTTAACTAAAGATGATCACCCCATAAGAAAACCCCCCAAAACTAATAAGGAATTAATTAAAATGAATGTTTAAAAGAATATGCAAATTAGCTAGATCTGTCCCGATTCCAATACAATTCCTGATTCCGTACTCAATTCCCGATTCCGATACATTAAAAAAAATAGGTGTCATTAATATGGCGGGGGGAAGGAAAACATAAAATAAAAAACAAACAAAAAAAAAATAAGGGGGAAATTTTTTAATGGCAATTTTCCTCAATTTAGCTCTATTCAGCGAGGAACGAAACCTGGTTTATTTTCATTTTTTGTCTTTTTAGAAAATACATTAAAAACCCAACGATTAACCAGGCTCAATACGAAACGGATGGTACGCTTAAATGCTTTTAATTATTTTAAATATTATAAACGATTTAAATCGTCTTTCTAATCAACTCACTATCAAATTTTTTTTAAATTTTTTTTATCATTTTTATCACTCACCTGAGGATGAGCTGTTAAAGTCGAAAACGTTCGCGAATACGGCAAATTTCTTTTTACACGTGAACAGAATGTTCGGAACTAGTCCGTCAAAAAGAAATACATGGATTGTAAGACAAATTATGAAACGTGCGTATATATATATATATATATATATATATATATATATATATATATATATATATATATATATACCCGACAAGCTACTAAGTCTCATCCCTTTACA
>NC_136527.1:2319040-2326540 GCF_053919585.1 Euprymna scolopes
TAGGTCTTGCATTTAATGAAATTTCTAAATTTGAAACTTAACAATTTCACGTCATAGAATTTAAATTACTAATTTATGATATATATATATAACTACTTAATTTACTTACATAAAATTAATATACAAAAGTATAGATTTATGCGTAAACTTTAAGTATTTACTTCAAAAGTGCTCAATACGTAGGTAGAGCTAGTTAGTAATTTATAAAATATATATGGCGATTAAGCTACACTAAGCTAGAATATTCAGTGTAGCTTAATCGCCATATATATTTTATAAATTACTATATATATATATATATATATATATATATATATATATATGATTAGTTCTTCTTGGAAAAAGAATTCCAGCAGAGTGCTCAATTAAAAGGAAAATCCAAAATGTAAGAGCATATTTATATTTTGTGTACAGAAAGTTTTTAGTTGAGACAGATCATTGGTACCGTCGGTTTCAAGACCGATAATAAGGCCTGTTTAAGGTATCCTTATCAAGCTCTCTTCAGCCGAGAGACGAGTATTGGCTGAAGAGAGCTTGATAAGGATACCTTAAACGGGCCTTATTATCGGGCTTGAAACCGACGGTACCAATGATCTGTCTCAACTAACAACTTTCTGTACACAATATATATATATATATATATATATATATATATATATATATACAAATAAATGATAAAAGTCTATATTCCAAATTTCAATATGTTGTCCATATTATCGTTTGTTTTTTTAAGTATGTTGAAATATTCATTTGTTTACAAACAAACGTTTGAGCCCTCTACGAGTAGCGGACGGATGTTTATTTAAATAATCGTTCGGACAGGTTAATTTCGGCCACCGATTCCGTAGTCAAGGGGTAGGACTGCCGACTGTCATCACGACGGTTCTAGGTTCGATCCTCGGCTTGGGAGAGGTGTTAGTCTAGCGGCACTGATGAGTTGTGAAACAACGAAACAGGTCTGTATGTCGATGACTAAAATATATTTTATAAAGCTCCCCTCTTTGGTAGAGCACTCTCGTAAATTATCTTACTCGCTACTTAATTTAGCTGAAATAATGCGAAGCTCGCGATTTGTTTACAAACAAACGTTTGAGCCCTCTACGAGTAGCGGACGGATGTTTATTTAAATAATCGTTCGGACAGGTTAATTTCGGCCACCGATTCCGTAGTCAAGGGGTAGGACTGCCGACTGTCATCACGACGGTTCTAGGTTCGATCCTCGGCTTGGGAGAGGTGTTAGTCTAGCGGCACTGATGAGTTGTGAAACAACGAAACAGGTCTGTATGTCGATGACTAAAATATATTTTATAAAGCTCCCCTCTTTGGTAGAGCACTCTCGTAAATTATCTTACTCGCTACTTAATTTAGCTGAAATAATGCGAAGCTCGCGATTTGTTTACAAACAAACGTTTGAGCCCTCTACGAGTAGCGGACGGATGTTTATTTAAATAATCGTTCGGACAGGTTAATTTCGGCCACCGATTCCGTAGTCAAGGGGTAGGACTGCCGACTGTCATCACGACGGTTCTAGGTTCGATCCTCGGCTTGGGAGAGGTGTTAGTCTAGCGGCACTGATGAGTTGTGAAACAACGAAACAGGTCTGTATGTCGATGACTAAAATATATTTTATAAAGCTCCCCTCTTTGGTAGAGCACTCTCGTAAATTATCTTACTCGCTACTTAATTTAGCTGAAATAATGCGAAGCTCGCGATTTGTTTACAAACAAACGTTTGAGCCCTCTACGAGTAGCGGACGGATGTTTATTTAAATAATCGTTCGGACAGGTTAATTTCGGCCACCGATTCCGTAGTCAAGGGGTAGGACTGCCGACTGTCATCACGACGGTTCTAGGTTCGATCCTCGGCTTGGGAGAGGTGTTAGTCTAGCGGCACTGATGAGTTGTGAAACAACGAAACAGGTCTGTATGTCGATGACTAAAATATATTTTATAAAGCTCCCCTCTTTGGTAGAGCACTCTCGTAAATTATCTTACTCGCTACTTAATTTAGCTGAAATAATGCGAAGCTCGCGATTTGTTTACAAACAAACGTTTGAGCCCTCTACGAGTAGCGGACGGATGTTTATTTAAATAATCGTTCGGACAGGTTAATTTCGGCCACCGATTCCGTAGTCAAGGGGTAGGACTGCCGACTGTCATCACGACGGTTCTAGGTTCGATCCTCGGCTTGGGAGAGGTGTTAGTCTAGCGGCACTGATGAGTTGTGAAACAACTAAACAGGTCTGTATGTCGATGACTAAAATATATTTTATATATATATATATATATATATATATATATACATACAAATAAATGACAAAAGTCTATTTTCCAAATTTCGAGATGTTGTCTGTCTTGCCGTTTTTTTTTTAGTATGTTGAAATATTCAATTCTTGACTGCACCTGTTTTATAGATAGATAGATGGATAGGTAGGTCGGTAGATAGATAGATAGATAGATAGATAGATGGTATTTATTTGCTCCCCCACTGAGCAAATTAGGCACAAGGCCGTTTTTAATGTGAGGTAAAAACCAGCTCCCCTAAAAGTAGGCAAAAGGGGGCACTCTGGTTACCAAAAATAATAATTGTCCCAGTATAGAGGGTTTCCCCTCCATTGACTGGTACAAATTATCTTAAGTGCAGCATCTGCCGGAACAGATGGTATTTATTTGCTCCCCCACCGAGCAAATTAGGCACAAGGCCGATTTTTAATGTGAGGAGTGAAGGGAGAGGGAAGGGAAAAAGGGGACCAGCTCCCGAGAGGTGGGAAATGGGAGCTGGTTAATGGTCAGGCATGTGGGGTTGCCCCCACATCTGGTCTTTGCTAGTCATAGCAAGTCATAGCTTGCAGCATCTGCCGGAACAGATGGTGTTTATTTGCTCCCCCACCGAGCAAATTAGGCACAAGGCCGATTTTTAATGTGAGGAGTGAAGGGAGGGGGAAGGGAAAAAGGGGACCAGCTCCCGAGAGGTGGGAAATGGGAGCTGGTTAATGGTCAGGCATGTTGGGTTGCCCCCACATCTGGTCTTTGCTAGTCATAGCTAGTCATAGCTAGTCATAGCTTGCAGCATCTGCCGGAACAGATGCTACACTTTGATCTTGACCAAAAGCCAAGAAAGATAGATAGATAGATAGATATATTTACATACAAATTAATGACAAAAGTCTATTTTCTAAATTTCAAGATGTTGTCTGTCTTACCGTTTTTTTTGTTCGTTTTCTTTTTTTTAAGTATGTTGAAATATTCAATTCTGGACAGCACCTGTTTTATAGTGCAGAAATATTCATGAAATTATTATGCAAATTTGTGAATTTATTCCGCCTTTTAAAAGGAAATAAAGGAATATGGGCATGATTACAAGATCCGAAAATGGGAAGTGGTTGCAATTTTGTTTTCTTTTTTTGTTACGTCATCTTTGATATATATATATATATATATATATATATATATATATATATATATATATATATATATATGTATATATATATATATAAAAACTAATCATATATATGTATATATATATATATATATATATATATATGTATATATATATATGTAACATCATCTTTGTATAGATACTCCCTCAGGTATTTAGGCTCATGGATTTTAAATGTCTGAGGGAGTGGCACTCGTCTGACAAGACGTTGCAATCATCATCATGTAGGTAGGTAGGAAGGTAGGTAGGTATGTCTTTCTGTCTCTATGTATGTATATATATATACATATATATATACGTATGTATACACACACATATATATATATATACATATATATACATATGATGATTGCAACGTCTTGTCAGACGAGTGCCACTCCCTCAGACATTTAAAATCCATGAGCCAAAATGTCTGAGGGAGTATCTATACAAATGTAATGTTAAAGAGTTTTAGCTTTGTACGACAAGTCTCTCTCTCTCAGTTTAAAATGTTGAGATCCAGCAACAAGCAAGAGCAAGATAGCCAGCAACAAATTAAACTGCAGACCAGCTTAATGCGGGTACTGGTCTTCCGCTTTATGGTTTTTTACATCAGAGATTTGCTTCTCCTAGAAAGATTGCCTTCACCACGGCTTACGCGAGCTCTCTCCACCCCAATACATATGCATATATATATATATATATATATATATATATATATATATATATATATATATATATATACATACATATACATATATATATACATATACATATATATACATACATATATATATACATATACATATATATACATACATATACATATACATATATATACATACATATACATATACATATATATACATATACATATATATATATACATACATATATATATGTACATATATATACATATATACATATATATACATATATATATATACATATAGGCATATATATATGTATAAATTATTATTATTATTATTATTATTATTATTATTTTAACAAATTAAAATGCTATATTTGGGCATATTTTAAGTCCGGGCAAAGCTGAGCAAAGCCGAGCAGAACTGAACAAAGCTGGGCAAAGGCGGGCGACCCCCCCCTGCTAGTATATGCATAGAGACTCTCAAATAAACATACACAGAAATCAGTTTATATGGGTGTGTCGTTTGTACGGTTGTAACGTCATTAGCTTTGAATAGTCAACTATCAGATCATCCCATAAGTTCTGTCCGAATTTTTACCTTTGTTAAATTAAACGAAACTTAACAACTATTGTGTATATTGTGTAATTTTTTTACATTTTTATGCTTACATGCATTAAAAAAAATTTTTTAATTACATTTTCACCCCAAACAAGGCACATTGCCACTGTGGTGTAGGGGGCTACTATCAGGGGCAGCAACTACTGGGGCACTATGTTGGGATTTGGGCAGCAAGATGTCGGTTCACGTTACACTTGAACTTCTGCACGTCAGTACAGTTGGGGAAGCAGGGACCTGGAATTCCAGAGTCTAGCGGTTCTGGGGAAGAATATATATATATATATATATATATATATATATATATATATATATATATATATATATATATATATATATAGATGCAAAGAAAAAAGATATTTTTTTAGTTTTGACATTGTTAATATTTGGTTTTATTACTTTTATTAATTATGTTTTATTTTTAATTAATTTTCCTAATTAACTAGTATAATTAGTATAATTATTATTTTTTAAATTTTTTTTAATTTTTTTATTACATTTTCACCCAAACAATGCAAATTGCCACTTTGGTGTAGGGGGCTACTATCAGGGGCAACAACTACTGGGGTACTATGTAGGGATTTGGGCAGCAAGATGTCG
Organism: Euprymna scolopes; assembly: GCF_053919585.1. Taxonomy (NCBI): domain Eukaryota; kingdom Metazoa; phylum Mollusca; class Cephalopoda; order Sepiida; family Sepiolidae; genus Euprymna; species Euprymna scolopes. The sequence continues at coordinate 2,324,326 of NC_136527.1, forward strand.
GTTCACGTTACACTTGACCTTCTGCACGTCAGTACAGTTGGGGAAGCAGGGACCTGGAATGGAATTCCAGAGTCTAGCGGTTCTGGGGAAGAAACTACTGGAGTAGAAAGATCTTTTACATTTAGGGATCTCTACTGTGTGGGGGTGGGATTTAGCTGCCTGTCGGGTTTGTTGAGGGTGTCTGCGTCATGGGGGTACAAGTGTCTGCAGTTCGTCAGAGCATTCACCATTAAAATACTTGTAGAACAGGCAGAGGGATGCAACATTTCGTCGATGGGACAGAGGCTGAAGCTTAGATGCCAGTTCAGGGCCTATCAGGTTTGCGAAAATCCCCGAAACAGTGTTTCATGGTAAACAACTGATGATCCCTTGAAAAATAAATTATTGGTATTATAGTAAATTCGAGAGCGAGTTGATGCAGTGATTGCAGGTGATCAAATGACTTACTGACTAGATGGTTTTCTAACGAATGATAAAAAATATTTTTTTGTATAGGTCAAAATACTTGTAGAACAGGCAGAGGGATGCAACGTTTCGTCGATGGGACAGAGGCTGGAGCTTAGATGAAGTTGACCTTAATATCGTTTAAAACGTCAACAACAAACTATCTCTCTCTCTCTCTCTGTCTCTTTCTCTCTCTCTCTCTCTATCTATCAATCTATCTATCTATATATATATATATATATATATATATATATATATATATATATATATATATATATTACATTTTCACTCCAAACAAGGCATATTGCCACTTTGGGGCTACTATCAGAGACATAAGCTACTGAGATACTATGTAGGGAGTTGGGCAACAAGATGTCGGTGTACGTATATTTTTTACAGAACAATAAAATTTAAATCGTAACAATCAAAGAATCCTTCGAGGCATATGATGCTTTATGTCCAAGAAAGGAAACTCAGCAGCCGAAGCGGTTTGAAATATTCCACTTTGAATTGTGACCACTTTATGCAACAATTAATGCTCACATCTATTTTCAGCAATAAGAGCGTTTGAACCAAGCTTTCATGGAAAAACGACCTTTTCTAGTGAATCGAAAAGGAGTGATCTTTCATCAGGACAATTCACGACCCTACAAAGCAAGAATTACCTCACAAGAGATCGAAAAACTTGGTTGAAAGAAAATTCATCATCCACCCTATTCTCTTGACTCTGCTCCTTCAGACTACCATTAGTTTCATAGCTTACAAAATCATTTGGAAAGAACAGCTTTTGTAACGCAGAAAGATGTTGAAACTGACATTTGTGAGTTCTTTGAATTAAAGCCAAAAGGATTTTACAATAATGGAATTATTAAGCTTGTTAAAGGAAGACATAGATAAACAGGAAAAGTATATTGATGATTAAATACTTCATAAAATGTAAAATTAGGTCACTTCTTTTCTTTATTTATAAATTCGGACAGAACTTATGGGATGCCCTAATATATACACAGAAAACACATATTTAACTTATGTATATATTTCTGGAGATTTGTACGGTGGTAACGTAATTAGCTTTAAATGCTACAGTTTTGCTTCCAGTTTCGATTCTCGCTGATGGCACTCAAATACTTCTTTTTACATTTGATATCAGGTCTCTATAAAATATATGCAAAATCTAGACAAATAAAAATATCATATTTAGGCGTATTTTACTTCCGGTCAAAGCCGGGCACCGGGCCCTGCTAGTATATGCAGATAGCCTTGCTAGTCAATTATGTACACGGAAATTACATATTAAACTTATGTATTTATTCCTGACGATTTTAGTCTCGGAGTCGTTATTATCAACCAGACGATCTGCTTATATCACAACGAATCTTATTTCATTTGAACTCAATTTTTGTATGTATATGTACATTAAAAAAAGGTGTTGTTTTTCTGTTCGACAAAAGAAGCTGAAAGATAAGAACCTTCAGCCGAAATATGTAGTCTAATCTTGCGAAACGATAGAATTTGGGTGAAACACTAGGAAATATACAGTATAAACAAAGGATTGTTATATCAACTGATATTACTTCTTTACAAAACTTTCTATAAATTCTTGTTTTTTTTGTGTATTGTTATTCATATTGAAAACCTATTTTTAATTTATTTAAAAGAAAATAGAACTTTGTTATATATATATAGGTCAGGAAATTGCATTTATTTGCAAAAGAAGACTCGAAATCTGTAAATGTACCAGAATCTGTAAAAGTATTGGACTCGTCCCATC
>NC_136527.1:2329040-2334040 GCF_053919585.1 Euprymna scolopes
TTTATGTGTAAACTTTAAGTATTTACTTCAAAAGTGCTCAATACGTAGGTAGAGCTAGTTAGTAATTTATAAAATATATATGGCGATTAAGCTGCACTGAATATTCTGCGTTTCATCCACTGTAGGATTCGTCAGGCTTATGCGCGAATTTTGTGGTTGCTTCTTGTTTTTATATATGTTGAGGATTTCTAGTTAGCCAATCAGCTTTCTAGTATCCACCGCGCCCCCTCCTATCAGCCAATGGGCATGTATTTTTACCGAACAAAGGATCTGTTTTAGAACTAGGTTAGTGGTGTAAGGAAGATCTTTTCCCTCCTTTTTTTATATATATGAATATACCTATGTGTATACACACACACATACACATATACATATATATATATATATATATATATATATATATATACATATGTGTGATCGTTTATGTATATTCATGTTTATTTAATTTATTTATTTGTTTGTTTTCTATTGTTATTGTTAGTTTTAAAGCTATTTTGTATCGCTATCCTAGAGTAAGTTGTATTTTGTGAACACAGTTGTTTGCTATTTCATATTTCTCGTCTACAGTTTAATAGATTTTGAGGTTCTTTAAAGTACAGGATAGCAAATTTTTCATGGAGGCATAATTTACATGGGTCGTCTAAATGTCTGCACGTGGTAGCTTGTCTTATTATTTTCCATTCGACTACCGGCGAATGTCCGCTTTCTTTGAGTTCCCAGTATTTATTCGCTAGTGTTGTTTTTATACGGTGTTTTTTATTTTTGAATGCACTTTTGTGGTCATAGTATCGGGTTTTGAAATCTAAGGAAGTCATGCCTATGTAATATTAATATATATATATATATATATATATGATTATATATATATATGATTATATATATATATATGATTATATATATATATATGATTATATATATATATATATGATTATATATATATATATGATTATAGATATATATATGATTATATATATATATATATATATATATATATATATATATATATATATATATATATATATGATTGTTGAGCTGGATTAAATCCGATGATATGAAATAAAATGGAGGTGGAAGGACCTGGATACTCAACGTTTCGCCCGATTTATGCGGGCTTCTTCAAGAGGGATGGTCATTGTATGACCATCCCTCTTGAAGACGCCCGCATAAATCGGGCGAAACGTTGAGTATTCAGGTCCTTCCACCTCCATTTTATTTTATATATATATATATATATATATATATATATAAATTTAATGCGTATTGAGCTTTTTTAAAATTCGATTGGGATTAAATTTTCTATATTTAAATACTGTTATTTATATTAGTTTGAAGTTTACCATTGCGTATATCAGGTAAACACTACATCACTTAATAAAATATCTGAGTCCTTTATTAATCAAGCTGTAGTCCACCACGCTAAAGCTGCTAAACTTCTGTCCGATCATCAACATGGATTTAGGTAAGCCCGTTCTACTGCAGATATTCTAACTGTAATTTCTGAACGATCATACCAAGCATTGGATAAAGCGGGAGAAGGGAGGGCAGTAGCCCTAGATGTATCTAAGGCTTTTGACAGGGTATGGCACGATGGTCTTCTCATGAAAATAAAATCCTATAATATTACTGGACGAATGATTAGCATAATTAGATCCTTCTTAAATTAGAGAAAAATCCAGGTTGTCCTTGATGGACGTACGTCAAAAATATTAGATATAAATACGGGTGTACCTCAGGAATCGATCTTTGGACCTTTATTATTTCGTATATCCATGAATGACTTACCTGATAAAATTGTCTCTGAGATGGGTATATTTACCGATGACACTATAGCAGGCACGTTGGAGGAATTAATGAGCATATAACTAAGGTAATGGCCGAAACCCTAGAGGAAGACCTTCAGTCTGTAGTGGAATGGGGTCATAAATGGATCGTAACGTTCAACGCTACCAAGACAAAGCTCGTTTCCTTTAATAATTACATGAAACCTTACCAACCACCAATATCTATGGCTAGAGATACTTTACGTGAAAGCACTTCGTTCAAGCTCCTTGGCTTAATGTTCACAGGAAACATGAGTTGGAATAGATACATCGGGATCATTGCCAAAGCTGCTGTGAACAAGGTGGGCTCTCTCTACCCTGCTAGAAAGTTACTTATGCCTGAAAGTATCCTGTACCTCTACAAGACCACCATTCACCCATGTATGGAGTACCGTTGTCACATTTGGGCTGGTGCATCTGCTACTAGTCTTTCGCTCCTGGACAGGGTCCAAAAGAAAGTCGCCAACCTAATAGATCCTGGACGATCATCTAATCTTCAGCCTTTGTCCCAAGTATTTCAATGGTGAATTTTCTGAGGAACTACAAGCCCTTGGACCCTCCCCCCGACGAGAATACCCCCAACAAACCCGACAAGAAGTGAAATCCCATCCCTACACAGTTGAGATCCCTAGATGTAGAACAGCCTTCTACTCCAATTGTTTCTTCCCCATAACTGCAGGACTTTGAAATTCTATTCCAGATATCTCACTACTGATGCAATTCTCTATCTATATAAAAGCCAAGTACGTCCAAGGATGGAATACTGCTGCCATATCTGGGAAGGGGCTGCTAAAAACAGCCTATCTTGCCTTGACAGAGTACAAAATAAACTTCGTGGCTTAGTGGGGGATACCCTTTTCTCTTCTCTGCAACTTCTCTCCCACAGAAGAGACGTTGCGAGCCTGTCTTTATTTTACCGTTATTTCCATGGCAAGTGCTCGTCTGAGCTCAAATCTCTGGCCCCCCCTCGCCAATCTTTTACGAAAAACACCCGTCTAGCTGAAGCCACTGTCAAAAATTTTCCCCACTCTCTATCTGTGCCTAAATCAAAACGTAGATTCCATGAACAAAGCTTCTTTCTTAGAACAGCACGCCTGTGGAATTCTGTTCCGTCTGCCTATTTCCCACCTGACTACAACTTGGATGTCTTCAAATCCAACGTAAACAAATTCCTGATGAACCGCCCCCTTAAGTAGACACTTTATGAAATCTCAACACTAACGTACAACGTACTGTACATGCAATAACCCTTATCCCCGAGTGGCTTCCGGGCCTTGATAAGTGGGCATCTCCTTGTAAACAAAAAAGAAAAAAGTTTCCTGCTCCCAGAACTGCACTGATATGCAGAAGTTCAAGTGTAATGTGAACAGACATCTTGCTGCTAAATTCCCGACATAGTACCCCTGCAACTTAGGCCTCTGATAGTAGTCCCCTACATCAAAGTGACAATGTGCCTTGTTTGGGGTGAAAATGTAATAAAATAAGTTTTTTAAAAAAAGTGAAATTTTGTGTGTTTCTGTGTCAGTGTCTGTTTGTGTACATTTCCCTACCAGACTACTCTATCAATTTTTAGTCAACAGACTCCAGGTCTGACATAAGGTGTATTGATGTTTAATCGATCCAAGTAACCTACATCTAAAATCTCAAGTGTTTAGACTCAAAATTGGCGGAGGAGTTTGGTAGAGTTTTCAAATGTTAAATCGTTGAACTTGACCCCTTGACAATCAATTTTCTGTTCGAAAACGGAGTAAAAAGATTTTCCCAAATCTCAATACTCCTTATGTCAAATCTCGAGTCTGTAGACTGAAAATTTATCAAGTAGTTTGGTAGGGAAATGTACACACTTAAACAGGCACACAGACAGTTTCACTTTATATATATATATATACAAAGACAGACACACAGACAGTTTTACTTTATATATATATATATATATATATACAGAGACACACAGACAGTTTCACTTTATATATATATATATATATATATATATATATATATATAAATATATTTAAAGGGCATTAGAACAGTAGTCTAAAGAGCAGAGTGTATTTAATTAAAATACAAGAAAAGAACAGTGCTCATTATAATGCAGATATATAATAAGTTCGATAGGCAAATATCCTAGAGCTACTTTAATATTTAGTGATTGATAATTTATAATTAAAATTAAAAATTAAAAATCTGTTTCATAAGAAGGAACACATCAAAGCCAATAAATTGTACGATCGTTTCGGAAACGATGTTTTTATTGCGATAGACATTAAGTCATGGACAATAATTTTAACATATAGTTTGTATTTTAAACAGAGTCTCCTCAACAGCAAAAATATTGGGTAAAAAAAGGTTTATTTATAAAAAAACAAAAAAAGAAAACACCCAATATTTGTGGGCTTTTCCGTAACCACAACCAAGGTAAATGTTTTTCGCATACTTTTCCCGTTAGGGACCCCCCCCCCCTATTTTTCTTTCTATTCAAAAAAATGCTACATTGCCAAACGTGTGTTTATTCATAAAGTCTGAAGAAATGCTGGTTTTTGAAAATTTTCAAACGATATAATGCTTGAAATTGTCGAACTGGACATTGAAACAATTGTAAAGTAAATTGAAATACACTTTTTGTTGCCATCAACACCTTGTCTTGAAGTGTTGATTTTGCACACACATTATATATATATATATATATATATATATATATATATATATATATATATATATATTACAGAGCAATATAATGAATGAATTAAAAAAGTTCATGATGTTGACCATCTTATAATTTATTCCTTTAATTCCGTTGACATTTACAATTCTTGACAGTATCTGTTTCGTAGCGCAAAATCAATCACTTAATTATTATATCAATCAGTGAATTTATTTTGCCTTTAACTCATCAGAAGAAATAGCAACAAGGGTCAAGATCAAAGTGTAGTATCTGTTCTTCAGATCTACACTTCAATTTCTTGTTCTCTGTCAGTGGAGGAGAAATCCTTCACGACTGAGACATTTTTATTTTTGTTCCTTTTCTCCGCTTTAAAAAACGAGCCTGGTGTCTAACTCTGTCCCGTGGGGAGGCATTGTAGATAGGAAAAACCAATCCGTCAAAAGGAGATAAAAAAAATCCGAAAATTGGAAGAGAAGCTGTAAATTCCTTTAATATGTTTTATTTTGCGATACTTTTTT
>NC_136527.1:2339040-2374040 GCF_053919585.1 Euprymna scolopes
AACCTGATAGGTCCTGAACTGTCATCTAGGCTTCACCCTCTATCCCATCGACGAAATCTTTCATCTGTTTCATAGAAATGTTTCTGTGATGTCAAAAAAAAAACTATTTTCTTTACGTCACAAGTGCCACGCTCATACATTAATTCCACAGCTAATATAACATACTGACCCAACGGGTCACGTACAGTCTAGTAATAAATAAAAATTCTTGGTAAAATTATTTATTAAAAACTAAATTATTCAGACTAATATTCTAATCCACTTTAAATTATATATATATATATATACATATATATATATATATATATATATTTTTTTTTTTTTTTTTTTTTTACACAGTGATCACCACTTATCAAGGCCCGGAAGCCACTCAGGGATAAGGGTTATTGCAAGTACATTACGTTAGTGAGGAGATTTGCTGAAATGTTTACTTAAGGGGGCGGTTCATTAGGAATTTGTTAACATTGGACTTGAAGACATCCAAGTTGTAGTCCGGAGGGAAGCAGGCAGACGGAACAGAGTTCCACAGGCGTGCAGTTCTAAGAAAGAAGCTTTGTTCATGGAATCTGTGTTTTGATTTAGGCACAGATATAGAGTGGGGGAAATTTTTCATAGTGGATTCAGCTAGACGGGTGTTTTTCGTGAATGATTGGCGAGGGGGGACCAGAGATTGGAGTTCAGACGAGCATCTGCCATGGAAATAACGATAAAACAAGGACAGGCTCGCAACGTCTCTTCTGTGGGAGAGAGGTTGCAGGGTTGAGAAAAGGGCATCCCCCACTAAGCCACGAAGTCTATTTTGTACTCTGTCAAGGCAGGATAGGCTGTCTTTAGCAGCTCCTGCCCAGATATATATATACAGTGAAAGGGCACCTTCTGTTTTTAATCACGGCGCAAAATTGCGGATGTACTAATATACAATGCTTATAATATGGCAAATCACTTATAATTCAATGGCTGTAAGTTTTTTGAGGCTTTTTTTTTCTTCAAAAATAATCAGTTATAATAAACAGAACGACTCATAGAAGAGAGTCGCCAACCTAATAGATCCTAAAATGTCATCTAGGCTTCACCCTCTATCCCATTGACGAAATCTTTCATCTGTTTGCCTGTTCTACAAGTATTTTAATGGTGAATGCTCTGACGAACTACAAGCACTTGTACCCCCTCAATGTAAATACCCCCTTATAAATCCCACAAGTAGCAAAGACCCATCCCTACACACTAGAGATCCCTAGGTGTAAGAAAGCCTTCTATTTTTAATACACCTTTCTTAAAAAAACATTCATACATTTTTTTCTACACTTCTAACATAGATAAATAACCCCGAAAATATGTTTTTGTTTTAATTTGCGTTACAAATAAATAATCAACGCGACCATAAAACGTATTGTTATACTGTGTACGTCTTCAGCGTCCCAATTGTGTTTTTTTTCACGTTTAAATTAAAAGATATATCAAAATTGAAATTAAACTTTAAGTATTATGGTATCTGTTCACTGCACATTTACCTATAAGTATGGCAAACCACTTATAATTAAATGGCTGTAAGTTTTATTTTTCAAAAATAAAAAATTATAAACAAAACGACTCATAGAAATCTATCTGTATTCTTTTGTCATTTTAATATACTTTCATAGAAATGTTTCTGTTATGTCACAAAAAAACTATTTTCTTTACGTCACAAGTGTCACGCTCATACATTAATTCCATAGCTAATATAACATACTGACCCAACGCTCATACATTAATTCCATAGCTAATATAACATACTGACCCAACGGGTCACGGGTATTCTAGTATAAATTAAAAATAAATGGAAGGATCGAGTCTCCATAAAAATATAAAAATAACTCCTGATCTTAAATGGAACACGTACATTAAATCCGTTGGCGAGGCCACTGGAAAAATGGTGGGATCCTTCTATCGATCCAGTAGACATCTCACTGCTGATGCAATTCTCTATCTATATAAAAGCCAGGTACGTCCAAGGATGGAGTACTGTTTCCACATCTGGGCAGGAACTACTAGAAAGGACTTATCCTGCCTTGATAGAGTTCATAATAGACTTTGTAGCATCGTAGGAGATATCTTTTCTCTTCCCTGCAACCTCTTTCTCACAGAAGAGATGTTGCAAGTTTGTCTCTGCTTTATCGTTATTTTCATAGCAAGTGCTCGGCTGAGCTCAAGTCTATGGTCCTCCCCTCGCCTAACTTTCACAAGAAACACTCGTCTAGCAGAAAACATTATCAATAATTTCCCCACTCTTTATCTGTGCTTAAACCTAAACGTAGATTCCATGAACAAAGGTTCTTTCTTAGAACTGCACGCCTATGGAATTGTCTTCCGTTTTCCTGCTTTCCAGCTGACTACAATACGGTTGTCTTCAAGTCTAACGTAAACAAGTTCTTGATGAGCCGTTCCATATAAGTTAACAAATTTACCGAATTTCCATTACTAATGATTACTATATTGTCCAATTTCTACTGTACACTCTTTAATCCTTATCCTCGAGTGGCCTCTTGGCCTTGATAAGTGGTGATGCCTATGTAAAAAATAAATAAATAAAAACATAACAATAATTAAATATCTTAGGAAAACACTTTAGAAAATGTCAACCGTGACTGTTTCGTACACAGGACAAAACTTAAGCACAGAGAAATGTTCGATCGAAACAGGTCTGAATATTATTTCGACCATAATTTACAACTATATTTGGTGTGATGCATATTTTATAGTGCAATACACACACACACACACACACACACACACACACACAGAGAAAAAGGGGGGCATAACGCACGGGGGTTCCTTTACAACCATACAGTTTCGGTTGCCGTTTGATTGTTATGTCCTTCCATTTCTTGTAATTAATAACTTTACCAAGAATTCTTTATAAGATTTGGTTTCGGTTTCCATTTTAGCTGATGGCACACAAATAATTAAGTTTTTTTTTAATAAATAATTTTACCAAGAATTCTTCATAAATTTTAGTTTCGGTTTCGATTCTAGCTGACGGAACTCAATTATATATATATATATATATATATATATATATATATATATATATATATATATATATAATTGAGTTTCCGGGATAATTCCGGGATTCTGCTTTCCCAACTGCAATGATATGCAGAAGTTCAAGTGTAATGTTAACAAACATCTTTCTACTAATCTCCCTTCATAGTGACCCCGCTAATTAAGTCCCTGATAGTAGCCCCCTGCTTCAAAGTGGCACTGTGCCTTGTTTGGGGTGAAAATTGAATTAAAAAAAAATAAAAAAATAAAATAAAATATATATATATATATATATATATCTATATCTATATCTATATCTATATATATATATATATATATATATTTATATATATATATATATATATATATATATATATATATATATATATATATATATACAGCGTGTCCCAGAAGTCGCGCACCGTGTAGATTTATATAAAAACAAATATTAATACCAATGAATATCAATTTTATTAATCAAAATCACAATAGATGCTCAAATTGTTCACCTTCAGCCTGAATACATGCATCGATTCTCTTTATAAAACGATCTTTTACTCTAATGAGGGCTTCAGTAGTAATTTTTTGACATTCAATTATTATCGCATCTTTCAAATCATCAAGAGTGCGTGGACGATTCTGGTAAACTATTTGATGTTTCCTCATCAGTTACATTCTTTCGTCGACCACATCTCTCGCGGTCTGCAACTGAACCTGTTTCTTGGAAACGTTTGATCAAACGGCAGAGAGTGGTATGGATCAATGGTTTTTCTCGCTCGGGATGAGTGCGGTTGAATTCTTTAGCTACCGAGCGGTATGTAGCCCCATCTCTTCCAAACATAAAAATCAATTTAACTCTTTGTTGCATTGTTAATTTCTCGCCCATATCGAATAAAATCTGAAAAAAAAAAAAATATAAATATAAATATATGGTGCGCGACTTCTGGGACACCCTATATATATATATATATATATATATATATATATATATATATATATATATATATATATATATATATATATATATTTAAAGTGATGGTTGTGTAGTTCCAACGAGAGAAAAAAATGTATATTTAAAAGAGTGTAGCCATCAACAATTGTGGTTTTTTTTTAAAGGTTTTCATCAGAATGTCTGAGAACACACATCACTCTGAAAAACACATTTAGTATCAGCGGAGGTAACTCTACAAACTCCCATTTTAAAGAAAAACTTTTTACGAAAACATCTGAAGAGAGCACACCCTAAGCTCGAAACGCGTTATAAAAATATTTTAAAATAAAAATATGATGAAAACCTTTAAAAAAAAACCACAATTGTTGATGGCTACACTCTGTTAAATATATATATATATATATATATATATATATATATATATATATATATATATATATATATATATATCCTTTTTCTTTATAAGTTTTGGTTTCAGTTTCGATTCAAGCTGATGCACCCAAGTCATATGTTTATATATTTGTTTTATTTATGAAACCACAACTTTATAATGTATAAAAATCGATAGAACATTAACTCTATAATAATATATACGAAATCTGAAAAATTAAAATATCATATCTAAGCGTACTTTGTGGCCGAGCTACGTCGGGCGTCTCTACTAGCTTAGATAAATACTTCTGCAGTTTTAACAAAAGAGCTCAATAATATCAGAGCGTCTCCATTTACGCCGAACGTCTAAAGAATTTCCACATCAATATATTACATATGAAAGATGCCGCTGTGAAATTTCCGCAGGTTCTGATTATTATTATTATTATTATTATTATTATTATTATATTTTACTTCCAACGGCACCTTTTACAGACCCTATCCACTTAAATTATGTCACCGTCCCTCATACTTTATTCGACCCCCCCTCTCTATATTCTTTCATGTTCCCCTTTTTCATAATTCTCGCCTTTCCTTCCTACGTCGAAACGCCTTCATTAGAATGCAATGATAATAGTCTTAAAATTAATTAATTAAACGCATCACTTTGAAGAAACCTAATTACCTAATTGATTTCATTCAACCAATTTATGTGTAAATATGCAGGCGCACGCGCACGCGCACACACACACATATACGTACATATATATATTGGTTTCATTTAACCAATTTAAGTAGAAATATGCACGCACGCACACACACACACATATATATACGTACATATATGTGCATACTTATATATATGTATGTATACATATATATACTTATGTATATATATATGTATATATACGTATGTATATATATATGTATACGTATGTATATATACGTATATATATATATGTATATATATATATATGTGTATATATATATATATATATATATATATATATATATGTATATATTGCCAGGTCACTAATATATATATATATATATATATATATATATATATATATATATTGATTTCATTTAACCAATTTATGTAGAAATATGCACGCACGCACGCACACACACACACACACGCACACACACACACATATATATAGGTACATATTTTTGCATACTTATATATGTATATATGTATATATACAACTATATATATATTTATATATATATATATATGAATTTATGTATATATATATATATATATAAATAGATAGATAGATAGATAGATGTATATATAAAAATATGTATATGTTGCCAGACCACTAATATATAAATATATATATATATATATATATATATATATATATATATATATATATATATATATATATATTTATATATATATATATATATATAGAGAGAGAGAGAGAGGAGCACGTGAATTTGATTTAATCAGAAAGTTCAAAAATACACAAGAGATCCGGCAAATAATTGAACAAGTTAATTTAGGCGCATACTGCGTTAACCTATTCATTTTGGAATGAAGAAACGTTTGATGAGTGTGTTAGGGTAATGGATACCACGGCATCATTCCTTTCCTCATTCGAATCGAGGTCGGAGGATGGAGGAGGGGGTGGAGAAATTAAATACCGAATCGAGTTTGCAATGTTGGTCTATAGATTTAGTTTATTTTGAACAACTGCACTAGTTCATGGCGGACAAACGTTACGTCACGTCCTCAAATCGCCGCCCCACAAAATCTACGCTTTATTATTTACTAGCGTGTCTGCCCGGCGTTGCCCGGGTTTTTTGAGGTGTATGTTGAGCATAAAAAAGCGATCATTTTTTTAAACTTTGACCCCTATTTTGACCCCTTAGCATTTACTCTTTTTGGCTCAAATCAAGTTATTAAATTAGATCAATGTCCAAGGAACCTATATCTAAAATTTCAAGTGTTTAGACCCAAAATTGTCGGAGGAGTTTGGTAGAGTTCTCAAAGATCAAATCGTTGAACTTTGACCCCTTAATAGCCAAATTTCTGGCTAAACACGGATTACAAAGATTTTCCATAATCTCAGTACCCTGTATATCCAGTTTCGAGTCCGTATACCGAAAATTGACAGAGTTATTGCGTAGGAATATGTACACACACAGACAGACAGACACACAGACACGTTCACTTTTATAGATGCAACAAAAATATATACGTATACATAAATATATATGGAAACAATTTTTTGTTTACTGTAAAGATTTTACGCAAATATTATGCAAGTATAAATCATGTAGAATATCTGCATGAATATAATTACACGTAATTATCAACTAAAGATGATCATCCCATAAGAAAACCGAAGCAACTAATAGGGAATCAATTAAAATGAATGTTTAAAAGAATATGCAAAATAGCTAGATCTTTTGCTAGTGAATGCAATTTCACAACCCATATGTAACAAAGTTGTATTTTCTTTTAAATAAATAGAAAAAGGGGGTTTTAATATGAATATCAATACACACGAAGGGAAAACGAATTTATAGGAGTATAGATAGATATAGATAGATGTACTTATTTTTTTACGAAGGAGTGAAAAATATACATGAAATATGCCAATAAGAACAATTTCCATCACGAAAATGGCCAAATATCTTGGACAATTTTTTTTCTTTTTAACTTTAATTTTAACCCCAAACAAGGCATAGTGCCATTTTAGATAAGGGGTCCCATGTTTTGATAAGCTTCTGGCTTAGACCTATACTCCTGATCTGAAATGGAACACATACATTAAGTTTGTGGCCAAGGTCGCTGGGAAAATGGTGGGATCCTTCTACCGCTTCAGAAGATATCTCACTAATGATGCAATTCTCTATCTATATAAAAGCCAAGTACGTCCAAGGATGGAGTACTGCTGCCACATCTGGGCAGGAGCTGCTAAAAACAGCCTATCATGCCTTGACAAAGTACAAAATAGACTTCGTGGCTTGGTAAGGGATGCCCTTTTCTCTTCCCTGCAACCTCTCTCTCTCACAGAAGAGACATTGCGAGCCTCCATTCTCTGGTCCCTTCTCGCCAATCTTTCACGAAAAACACCCGACTAGCTGTCAATAATTTTCCCCACTCTTTATTCGTGCCTAAGTCAAAACGTAGATTCCATTAACAAAACTTCTTTCTTAGAACTGCACGCCTGTGGAACTCTCTGCCGCTTGCCTGTTCCTCCCCCCCCCCGACTTCAACTTGGATGTCTTCAAGTCCAACACAAACAAATTCCTGATGGACCGCCCACTTCAGTAATGACACTTTATCAAATCTCCAATACTAACTATTACTACGATACTATCCCATTGATTACTGTACACACAATAACCCTTATCCCCGAGTGGCTTCTTGGCCTTAATAAGTGGTGACGACCATGTAAAAAAAAGAAACTATTAGAGTAGAAGGCTTTCTTACATCTAGGGATTTCTACTGTGTAGGGGTGGGACTTTGCTGCTTGTCGGGTTTGTCGGGGGGGGGTTACGTTGAGGGGGTACAAGTGTTTGTAGTTCGTCAGAAGATTCAACATTAAAGTACTTGTAGAACAGGCAGAGGGATGCAACATCCCGTTGATGGGGCAGAGGCTGAAGCCTAGATGACAGTTCATGACCTATCAGGTTGGCGACTCTCTTTCGAACTCTGTCCAGGAGCGAGAGACAAGTAGCAGATGCACAAATCGAGCACTTTGATGAAATTCTTCTCCCAAAATAATGAACATAGTGAGAGATCAGCAGACGCACTAGCCCAAATGTGACAACAGTACTTCCTATATGGGCGAATGCTGGCCTTATAGAGATGCAGGATACTTTCTGGCGTAAGTAGTTTTCTAGCACGGTAGAGAGCCCACCTTCTTTGCAGCAGCCTTGGCAATGCTCTCAATGTATCTGTTCCAACTAATGTTCCCTGTGAACGTTAGGCCGAGGTGTTTAGCATCATTGAAACTATCTTATGAATTAGACAGAAACACAGAATGGGCCTGCTACAGAATTATTTTTTATAAAGGAGTTACTAATTATCAAGGCCCGGAGGCCACTCGAGGATAAGAGTTAATGACTATACAGTAGCCAATGGGAAAATATCATAATCGTTAGGAGTGGAAATTTGGTAAATTGGATTACTTAAGGGTAGGGCAGGTCGATTTTGGAACTCCAATAGTGATGATAGTTCGTATTTGACACGAATCTTTGGGCTTAGAACTAATTTAGCTGATGTTGAAACATTTCTCCTAACAAATACCCCGGATATCTTAGCACTAATTGAGACTAACGTACACTCCTCCATCCCCTCTAACTACGTTAACATGCCTTGATATCTCCCAATCTGTCGTAAGGACTCTGACAGACATATGCACGGACTTGGAGTCTACATTCGTAATACCTTCCCCTTGACTAGAGAAACAAACCTAGAATCGAACGATCAAGCCTTTATGTGCTTTAGACTAAACATGCAACATAACATTAGCTACTTTTATTTTCTCTACCGCTCTCCCTCGACCCAGGACTGCACCATAATAAACAAAGTCTTTGACAGCATATACACAGCACTCTCCCTCAACACTAGCGCACAAATACATGTATTTGGTGACTTTAATGTCCACCACAAAAACTGGCTTGGATCTCTATTTACACAGACGCAGCGGGCAGCACAACATATAACTTCTCTATATCTCACTCCCTATCACAAATGGTTACGTTTCCAACCTGTTTCCCTGACCAGCACGAACAACATGCATCACTTCTAGATCTGTTTCTGATCACAGTTCCCGATGATTGTATAACGAATACCCACTAGGGCAGGTCGATTTTGGAACCCCGGTGAGGCAATGGTGATGGGATTTAACATAGAAAAGACATACACAAAATATTTTTCTCAAAATCGTTATCTTTGCTTTATGGCAAGACCCCGGGCGACACCAGATGGTCTTGCTTGTCAAATAGAGGAAGAGAGGACAGAAGAGGGGTGTTAATGTCTGATTGGGACAAAACAGAAATGTCTATGGGATTTGGACAAGAAAAGAGAAAAAAAACAAATGATAATTGTTTTTATCTCATTGTCGTTATATATCTGTTAACATGAAAGGTTGTTTTTAAAACCTCTGTTGAGAGGTATGAAGAAATCCAGAGATCCTTAGCTGATTAAGGCTGACAACTTAGAATGGGGGTCAAGGGTAAAGGTCGCCGCCAAGCATTGTTCGACCTGGGGTGACTAATCAGTCCTAATTTGATAATAAGTAAACACCTCAGTGCAAATGAGGGTTAAAATTTGGTAGAGATAAGTTCGAGAGGAGGAGTAGAGATTAGGGGAACAGAGAGAGAGAGAGAGAGAGAGAGAGAGAGAGAGAGAAAGAGAGAGAGGGGGTGTTGAGTGGACAAGACGAAGGGTAAGCTCTAAGAGGAAGAAAGAAAGGGTTTTGTAACCACTCTCTGAAGGAGAGGTGGGGGAAAAGGGTCGAATTTAGAAAAATAAATTCTAAAAAGAAAGGAGTCGTAGCCAGCAAGCTGAACAGCTGGGCTTGTCAAGCGCTCCCGATTTGGGAGCCGTCAGG
The DNA here is from genome assembly GCF_053919585.1 of Euprymna scolopes. NCBI lineage: Eukaryota > Metazoa > Mollusca > Cephalopoda > Sepiida > Sepiolidae > Euprymna > Euprymna scolopes. The sequence continues at coordinate 2,348,965 of NC_136527.1, forward strand.
GCCTGATGTTATGATGTAAACTAGCCTGTGTTAATGGTTTGATCTTACATCGTTTCACTGCTATAGTCAGTCACCTCAATTTAGACAGTAGCTATTATGAAGTAATGAAATTAATAAATAGTGTGTTATTGTTATAAACCGGAGTTCTGTTTGTTTGTGGTGAGGACCCTTCATTTTGCAGCAAGCCGCAAGGACCATCGGAGTGATTGATGTACTCGGATACTACCTACACAGGGTAGGAGACGATTCGATTGAGAGGCAAAGCGCCCCACCATGAAAACACAGTGGGTGAAGACGATCAACAGGCCAACTTGTAACGAGACAATGTACGATCGAGAGAACACCTGTCATATCGGGTGGAATCCGACGAGGTTAAGGACACCCGGTGGGGTGGTGCGGTTATAGCTTGATGAAATGACTTTAAAAGTTGAAAAATTGAAGCGATTAAAAGTGATTAAAATGAGTGAGGAAAATGAATTAATAAAATAAATATTAAGTGTAAAGGCAAAATTATGTTTTTTAAATAATAACGACCAATAGATATGAACAAACAGATAGATATAGACTAAGGTAGAGAGAGAAAGAGAAAGAGAGAGAGAGAGGCAAAGTGACAGAGATAGATAGACAGACAGATAGATAGACAGATAGACAGATAGATAGACAGACAGACGAGCAGACAGATAGACAGACAGACAGATAGATAGATAAATAGACAGATAGATAGATAAATAAACAGATAGATATATAGACAGATAGATATATAGACAGATAGATAGATAAATAGACAGATAGATATATAGACAGATAGATAGATAGATAAATAGACAGATAGATAGTTAGATAGATAGATAGATAGATAGATAAATAGATAGATAGATAGATAGATAGATAGACAGACAGATAGATAGACACTATATATATTTGTATAACAAATGCACACTAGGGCAGGTCGATTTTGGAACCCCGGCGAGGCAATGGTGATGATAGTTGGGGTTTAACATAAAAAAGACCTACACGAAATATTTTTCTCAAAATTGTTATCTTTGCTTGAGGAAATGACTTTAAAAGTTGAAAAATGAAGCGATTAAAAGTTTTTCGGTGAATTGTCAAGAATGTCCCGTCATCAAAACAATCCGTACTGTTAAGAAAATAGAATCATTATTTAGAATAATTTTTAAATTACATTTTTAAATAAAATAAGTGAGGATAATGAATTAATAAAATAAATATTAAGTGTAAAGGCAAAATTATGTTTTTTAAATAATAATCAAAGTTCGTTTTTTCATTTCAGGAACTTTTTTTTTGTGGAAACATTTTTTATTTCACCGTCGCAAAACACGCTCGTTATTGATATTAAAAAGTAACGTTTGTTTATTATTTAATTTGAAAACATTATGATTTAGGCTTAATTATTTCGAAAGGAAAAACGAAAAAGACTTGTTTAAAATATATATTATTATATTTCAAGTGTCTGCAGTGAATTTAAACATATTTGTTTTATCTTTTTTAATTTTTTTTTATTAGGTTGGTGCAAAAATAATGGCATTTTTTGACGTTCAAATGAACGTCAAAAAGATTATTTTTGCACCAACCTAATATTTCACATCAAATTCTATTTGAAATTTTTATTAAAATATGGTAATACTCCAGTTTTATATAAAAACAAAAAAATAGTCCATACAATTTTATTCTACACATTCTTTACGAAACATAACCACGTAAATTTACAAGTTTTTCCACTTAATTTCTTTGCAGAAAATTAGCGTCAAATTTTAATTTCTTTTATTTTTAGGGAATAATTGTTTTTAAGCAGCGTTTTTCTTCTAAAATTATAGTTTTTAAAATCAGATAACCCACAAAGATTAATAAAAGTAAATAAGGAAATTCCTTTAAAGGTGTTTCGTTATGTGTGCATCCTTGTGCTAAAATAACTTTGTTATTTAGAAAGCCATTCTTAATATGGGAAGGAGGTTGTATTGTAACAATTCTATACTTTCACCTAAAAATTTAATAAACCAAAATTTCATAAAAATTAAATTTAGCTTGAAAATAATATTAAAAATAGCATGGTAACATAGATGCACAAGCACTGGTTTTTCAGACTCTAAACACTAAACACTCGTTTAAAATGGCACATCTATAGCAAGAATGAATCTCTTTATGGATAAATTCATGTTATCGAATGAGGAGCTAAAAACTGCTAAAATTGTCTAAACTAAACACTACTATGCCTCTGATTTGGTTTGGTCCTCTCTCTTCAATACATCTAATTCAACTCTACAAAGTTTTGCATTATTTCTTATAACTAGCACTTATTTTTTTACGTATGAAACTGGAAGATGGCCCAATACAGTTTCCTTCAGTTATAATCCATTTATTTATTTTACTTTTCAGATTAGAATGTCAATAAAAGCGCGAATTCAGTTTTAACCCGTGGTTCACAAAATCTGCTGGTCCACCTTATCATTTGGATGAAACTGCACCGCCAACTTCACAACAAGTCATCCAGTTTAGTTATTTCCTCGAAGACAGTTATCTCCACTTAAAAAATAGTGAGATTTCTAAGTTAATTGCCAAGGAAATAATTAGTATTCGTCAAGCAGTCAATCCACAATTGCCCTTGCTAAGGTAACATTATATAGGACAGAAGGTCAATATATTTTGCTATAAGAGGGCCAAACAGATTGACAGGAAATCTCTTGCAGCAATCAAAGTGAAAAGAATGAAGAAACAGCTAGACAGACTGTTTGATATATTTTCTTGTAGCTGTAAACTTTCTCTCTTGAAATGTGATGACTTTGCAGTAAAGTGCAAGACAGAAAATTGTCAAACAAGGCACATAATCTGCACTTGACCTCCTAACCAGGAGGTAAAAATTAATTCTATAGATTCACCTGCAATTATGTTCCTTTTTTGTGGAAAATAAAATATATTGGTATTTATTATGTAATCTGGCTCTATTATTACACATGCAAATTTTCCCATTTTCAGGTTCCACTAGAAGAACTGCCATTTACAGCAATTTTTAAATTAATTGATGGAACAACAAAAAGCCTAACAACATTTACTGGTCTTTTGCGGAAACTTTGTGTCAATAATTATCAAGATTTGCCTCAAGTAGAATTCTAAAAAATTAGTGTCCCTCCCGATCCCAGACAGCAGAAGAAACAAATAATTTAAGTGTGAAGACCAGAGGCTACTTTTTGAGTATGCTGTTAGCATTTCTTGTGGAGAAGTTAACTTAGAAAATTGGGCCCTTGAATCAAGGAAGATGGCTAACATAAGCCACAAGATTAATGTGTTTATGGACTAGAGTTGTCTATCCTTAAACACTATGATAAATTAAACATTTTGGTCCAATTTATCATCCAAGTGTATGCAGTTAGTTGGTTTGAGTTCAAAACCGACAATATTTTTTTTTTAACCAACAACAGTATATTTTAATATGATTCAGAGAACAAAACAGTTAACTGAAATCCAAATTACTGTTTTAAACTGTTCAAAATATAGTGCTTTTGCACTGCTTCCGGAAAATATAATATCGATGATAAACTCAGATGAATTGGATGTGAGAGAAGAGGGCAACCAAATGATTTTGTCCATTAGGTAAATAAATATTTATCCATTAAATGTTATTAGTTTTCTTAATTTACCCAAATAATAGTTAGTTTTATTCATATTACATCGCAAAAATATAAAAAAATAAGTTTTTCAAATAATTGTTTTGCTATTTTTGTGTTGTTTTTTTCCAAAAATAGTGAACAACTCCAAAAAAAAAAAAAAAAAATGAAAAAGATTACTGCTATCAATTTTGAAGCCACACACTGGCCAGTTTTCATTGATTTTTCTCAAAAAGTTGTATATGGGCAGGAATCAAGACATGGACATCTGATTACAAAGTTATCGTGCCAGCAAATTAGACCTTCATTTTCCTCAAAGGGAAATTATACAGAACAATTTAGTTCTATTATAAGTTTACATTATTGCCTCTAATAAAAAATTTAAAATACATGGTTCTGTAACTTGTATCAAGTTGTTATATTGTGTAATACATCTCCACATCTTTTTGAATTGTGAAATTAAAAAGACTTAGTTGCTAATTAGCTTTTTTTTTACAATTTTTGTTTAATGAATGCAGTAAAGGTTGAGATATTTTGCTAGTTGTGATTCATAATTAAAATTATAATTCATGTATTTTTCTTTCAATGTATTTCATATAAATATATCAATTTTAATTGAATTTTTTATAAAAATAGTGAAATTTCAAAGTCAGTGTTGTGAAAAATGCTATGAAAAAATATATATCTATATAAGAGCCAAGTACGTCCAAAGATGGAGTACTGCTGCCACATCTGGGCGGGGACTGCAAAAAACAGCCTACCCTGACTTGACGAAGTACAAAATAGACTCCGCGGCTTGGTGGGGATGCCCTTTTCTCTACCCTGCAACCTCTTTCTCACAGAAGAGACGTAGCGAGCCTGTCTTTGTTCTATCGTTATTTTCAGGCAGGTGCTCGTCTGAGCTCCATTCTCTGGTCCTCCCTCGCCAATCTTTTTCAAAAAACACCCGACTAGCTGAAACTACCGTCAATAATTTTCCCCACTCCCTATCTGTGCCTAAATCAAAACGTAGATACCATGAACAAAGCTTCTTTCTAAGAACTGCATGCCTGTGGAACTCTGTTCCGCTTTCCTGTTTCCCTCCCGACTTCAACCTGGATGTCTTCAAGTCCAACACAAACAAATTCCTGATGAACCGCCCCCCCTAAGAAATGACACCTCACAATTTGTCAAATACTATTGCTACACTATCCCTTTGATTACTGTACGCACAATAACCCTTATCCCTGAGTGGCCATTGGGCCTTGATAAGTGGTGAACTCCATGTAAAAAAAAAGGATTTTTCAGCATTTTTCTACACGATTTTTAAAATTAAATGCTCAATTTTTTGTTCAAGATGGGAATCTAATTTTAGGTATATGTTCTTATCACATCAAATCCCAACTATCATCACCAGTGCCATGTTGATGTTCTGAAAAAAAAGTTGCAAATCGATGTCCTACTAAAGGGGACTGCTCATCAAGAACTTGTTTACATTGGACTTGAAGACGACCGTATTTTAGTCAAGTTGGAACGCAGGAAAACGGAAGAGAATTCCACAGGCGTGCAGTTCTGAGAAAGAAGATTTGTTGTATTACTCCAGTCGGCGTTTCTATATTATACAGAAAAAAATGGTTATTTTGATTAACTGCACTAGTTCATGGCGGCCAAATGTTACGTAACGACTTTTTCAATCCCCTCCCCATAAAATGTATTACTCCAGTCGGCGTTTCTATATTATACAAAAAGAATGGTTATAACATAAAATACGCATCGAGTGCGCTTGAAAGCCAAATTACAACGCAATTTTACAAAAATAAACAAATATTTTACTTGTTTGCAATTTATAATTTTAAAATTAAAATTACAAGTAAATACTTGTTTATTTTCATAATATTGAGTTTTAATTTGGCTTTCAAACGTATTTAGTTTGTAAAAAATATATTTTTTTAACGTCAGGGGTGTGAGTTCTGTCATAGGAGAGTTGATTTAATTTGAATAAAAAAAAATATGTATCAAGTGCGTTTGAAAGCCAAATCATAACGCAATATTACGAACATAAACAAATATTTTACTTGCTTGAACTTTATAATTTAAATATATTTCGGAGTCAAACTCCATCCTCAGTATGTTTTTTTTTTGACAAGGTGGTCACCACTTATTAAGGCTCGGAAGCCACTCGGGGATAAGGTTTTTTTTTACACAGTGGTCACCACTTATCAAGGCCCGGAAGCCACGCAGGGATAAGGGTTATTGCAAGTACATTACGTTAGTGTGGAGATTTGATGAAGTGTTTACTTAAGGGGGCGGTTAATTAGGAATTTGTTAACGTTGGACTTGAACACACCCAAGTTGTAGTCAGGTGGGAAGCAGGCAGACGGAACAGAGTTCCACAGGCGTGCAGTTCTAAGAAATAAGCTTTGTTCATGGAATCCACGGTTTGATTTAGGCACAGATAGAGTGGGGGAAATTTTTCACAGTGGATTCAGCTAGATGGGTGTTTTTCGTGAAAGATTGGCGAGGGGGGACCAGAGATTGGAGTTCAGACGAGCACCTGCCATGGAAATAACGATAAAACAAGGATAGGCTCGCAACGTCTCTTCTGTGTTATTGCGTGTACAATACGTTAATGTTGATATTTGATAAAGTGTCTTCTTAAGGGGGCGGTTCATCAGGAATTTGTTTATGTTGAACTTGAAAACATCCAAGTTGTAGTCAGGTGGGAAACAAGCAAACGGAACAGATGTCATAGATGTCAACGAATGATATGTTTTGGGAGATTATTGATGTATATCAGGAAGAGAGTTGGGCCCAGGATGGACCCTTGAGGAACTCCAGCATTAATACTGAGGGCCTCTGATTTCTGTCCATCAACCACTACTCTCATGAGCCTATCAGAGAGAAATAATTTAATGATCGAGAAAATATTTCCAGTTATACCATAGCTGGAAATCTTGTGAAGTAGGCCCTTATGCCATACTTTATCGAAGAACTTTGATATGTCAAGAGCAACTGCTGTATGTAGTTTGTTTCTTTTTTTCTTCTTCTTTCTTGCCATGCTGTAAGGTTTGAGAGAAAAAAAAAAAACAGTAATAAAGATCCGGGCGTTGTTCCTCAGCGGTTGTATTTTGAAATTTTTGGAACGGTGCGTTGGCGACGCAAGATTAACGCAAGGGGTGCGAGTTCCGTTATAGAAATGTTGATTTAATTTGAATAAAATTAAATACGCAGCAAGTGACGTCACCCATAATAATGATCGTTCGACTATATGTTTTCTTTTGGAAAATTTCATCTTTAATCGTTTACTGTAAATTTTGGATATGTTATTATTTGAGACCTGACAATTACGTATGTATAAATTTTTTTTTAAATTTGAAATTCAATTTTTTTTTCGTTTGTATAATATAAAATTTCGTTATTTCTTGGAGCGAGAATTTATTCACTAAGACAATTTCTAATATTATTAATTATTTACTTAATGTTCTAACTCGAGAAATAAGTTTATGCACAGACGGACAGAGTTTTCAGGCAACACCCACTTAGACTATCCACATTATTGGACGTCTTGGCTTCCTAGATAGAACTAACTGGAACTCTCTTTTTTCTTCTCACTCGGAAACTTTTAAAATATTTATCGTTCAACTATATGTTTCGTTTTGGAAAATTTTCATCTTAATCGTTTACCGTAAATTTTGGATATGTTACTATTTGAGACCTGGCAATTACGTATGTATCATTTTATTTACTTGAAATTAAAATTTTTTTTTTCGTTTGCATAATATAAAAGCGCCATTCAGTTATTTCTTGGGGAGAGAATTTATATTATATAGGGGTTTCATTGAGAGAGTCTTACTATACGCGCAGTCTTAGAAGAGTCTTATTATAAGAGTGTTTGTCTTATTACAGAGAGGGATGTTGAAAGTCTCAGAGAGAGAGAGAAAGAGAGATGTTATGAGACTTAGATAGATAGTTCCTGTTAGGAGAGATTCTTATATATTTTAAAAGTTCTTTCTTAGACGTGTTGAGGAAGGAGAAAGCTCTTTGAGTGAAGGGATAGTGTTCAGACAGTTCGGACATGATGATGTTGAGACGTGTATGTAAAGACATATAACACAAATATATAATACAATTGGACTTTACCTTTTTTAAGAAACATAAGACACAAGACGAGCTTTACAAAAAAAAACATAATGGTTTATTCTTCACACGGCCGTGTTCCATCACCAAGAATTCAAAGTCTCACATTTTTTTCTTGAAGTGACGTCTCGCTTCCAGACGTCTGACAGTCCCTGAGTTTTCTCACTGACTGTAACTCTAAAGTTTTTCTCTATCCCTCGAACTTTCTATTTTCCGTGACGTCATACACATGTTAAAACATGTGCATTCTTCCACGTGTCTTGGACATACGTGTCCAAAACTTTTCCTATTTCTACAAAAGGAATTTTAACCTATATTCAATATGTTGAAAACATTATCTTATAAGCTGCATTCTTTCAATTTAAAATTTCATAACAAACTTGATAGTTAACATTCTTTCCTTGAAATATTTATCTATATTCTAAACAAATGTTTGTTTTACATTTTCAAATTCTCACACGTAATCTATTTCTAAACTAGATTACGAGGTTCGAATTCCGCCTATGCTATTACATTTTCATTTTAAACTAAATTCTCCATTTTTATACTTACATGAAAAGGGGACAGCCCTTATCATGTAACATCCCTCCCTTCCATATTTCACAACAAAAATGTATGCATTTTTAAATTTAGTACATTTTTTTTATTTTTTACATCTACACAACCACACGGCTAGAAAGATCAGGCTAAAAAACAAAAAAAAAAAACTTTCAGTCAGCCCTTCACGGCCGACTTCACAATTACTTATTTTTTTATAAGATCAGAACCTTTCTGATCTTTGTGGCATTTACTTTTTGGGTGTAGGGTCTTTACCTATGATTCACATCAGCTATTTTCCAGACACCCATATACCGCAGACTAGAGGTTTTCACCTCTCTCGAAATGGACGACTTCCTGCGTCCCAAAAGTGTTCTGATCTCTCTTTCCGCATGGTTAGTCTTATCAAGTATGGCTTTGTTTTTTTTTTTATTCAATAACTATCTTATACGGGACATACCAAAGCTCATATACTTAAATCTTTGTGGTTGGCTTCAGAAGTTTAAGATATACCTTTTTTTTTTCTCTCATACGGATTCACTCGGATTTCCTTGCTTGGATTCTTGAAACTTCGACGAGGATTTAGAAATATCACCCCTAACTAACTAACACCTTTCCTGCGCCCAACACCTTAATAGCGCTCTAAATTCTGTCTAATTGCCCGATTGTTTTGTGATTTTTCTTTTCTCTCACCAGCTTCTAAGATTCAGCAGATATATCCCACATTCATGCATCTCTAAAAAAAAAATACAGGGTTATATCTTTCTTACGTAATCTACGGCATATTTTTGCCGGTCTCTTACTTCATTAAGCTATATGTGATTCGCGCCCAACACTTTAATAGTGCTCTAAAAAAATTGTTTACTGAAATTCAAGAGACTTTTATACAAACTAAACAAGGCACGCTTTGGATTTGCCAAATAAAAAAAAAACTTTGGCCATGGCTAAAAGGTAAACAGAAGGAATGACAAATGGCTATGAGCTGACCACTTCGAAGTTCCAGGAGTCATGCACATCCTGTACCTCTATAAGGCCACCATTCGCCCATGTATGGAGTATTGTTGTCACATCTGGGCTGATGCGTCTGCTACTAGTCTCTCGCTCCTAGACAAGGTTAAAAAAAGAGTCGCCAATCTGATAGGCCCTGAACTGGCATCTAAGCTTCAGCCTCTGTCCCATCGACGAAACGTTGCATCTCTCTGCTTGTTCTACAAGTATTTTAATGGTGAATGCTCTGACGAACTGCAGACACTTGTGCCCCCATGACGCAGACACCCTCGACAAACCCGGCAGGCAGCTAAATCCCACCCCCACACAGTAGAGATCCCTAGATGTAAAAGATCTTTCTACTCCAGTAGTCTCTTCCCCAGAACCGCAAGACTCTGGAATTCCATTCCAGGATCCTGCTTCCCTAACTGTACTGACATGCAGAAGTTCAAGTGCAACGTGAACCGACATCTTGCTGCCCAAATCCCTACATAGTGCCCCAGTAGTTGCTGCCCCTGATAGTAGCCCCCTACACCAAAGTGACAATGTGCCTTGTTTGGGGTGAAAATGTAAAAAAAAACAAAAAAAAAAACACAAAATTTCCTTCAACATTGTTAGCAATGAAAGACCATGTGATGCCATAGGTGTGTCAGAAACTGCGTGAAAAATATTGAATAATTCGACCCTCTGTTTTTCCAAGCTTATAACTAATCGAAAAATGTAATTCAAACCCTAATTTCTTCAATTAAAGGAGCAAGAACCAAGGTTTCATAAAAACAAACAAACACAAAAAAAAAAACAACAACGTAATTTTAAAAAAAGGTTTTAAACTTTGGACTTTATAGGTAACTTTCTAAAAATCACTTCTTTTTTTGCTTTAATTTTGAATATATTATTTATTGATTTTTTATCTTCAATTTGTGATATATAAAACTTTGGTGAGTAAATTAATTATTTACTTTTTAATAGACATTTTCAAATTGGGGGGCGTGAATTAAAAAAACTTTTGTCTAAAATATTATATATAATTTATTGGAAAGAGCATAAAATTCCATATTGACCCTGAAAATATCGTAAAAATTGAATCAATAGAAAAATTTTGATAGATTTTTTAAAAATTGAAAAATACTGAACTCGTAAAATTCAATTAATTAATTTCATATTACATTTTATTTCTATTACATTTTAAAACAACTTTAATAGTTTATTTTGGAAGTATAATCCATAAAGAAAATAAACAACCCATTTTTAAAAGAGAAATTATGAGTTTTTTTAATATTTTATTTGCAGTTTCGTGTTAGGGGTGTCAAAAATTCCTACAAAAATCCTTATACACCTCGTGATGCCACCACAAATTTTGGTACTTTTCACATTGTAAGTAATCATGTTATAGGTCTGTAGTTGCTGGGGATGGTTCCTTTTTCTGCGTCTTTTTGTCCCAGTGTGATGTTACCTGTGTTTACCCATTCTGGAACGTGTGCTTCGTGAATATATCTTTTCAGATTCTTAATTAGTGTTGTGAATTCTTAAAACTAATACGCCATTTTTCATATAGTGGTCTGAAGTGTTTCCTTGCTGATTGCATTTCCTGTCCCTTCTTCGATTTTGCTGTGACTCTTCTTTCATAGCTTTCAGTCATTCAGCGTTTCTATTATGATCTTGTCGCTCTTCCCATGTCTTGCTCCAGTAGTGTTTTACTTCTGTCGGGTCCTGTTGTTCTGCTTTGTTATTGTTTCCAACAAACGCGTAAGGTACACATGTGTGCTTTTGTTTATGAGCAATCAAACCAGCTAACCAACAAGGCAGTCATTTTACATACGTGCGCTGTCGCTGCTCTTTATTGTGGGGAAATAAAATGGAGAAACCACATAAACTATTTTTTACTTTTTTTTTTGAGTCTCGGGGCAATAACCACCGATATCCATGACAAATACCATCATACCTGAGAATTCTTCCTTCAAACTCTTCGGCCTAACATTCACGGCCAATATGACCTGGAAAAAATACATTGATGACATTGCAAAGACTGCTGCAAAGAAAGTGGGTTCCTTTTATCGAGCTAGAAGACTACTCACACATGAGAGTATCCTGCATCTTTACAAAGCCACAATTAGTTGTCAATCTAATATATCCCACTTTGTCAACTAAGCCCCAACCCCTGTCCCATCGCCGCAATATTACATATCTATGTCTGTTTTACAAATACTTGAAATTTGCTCTGATGAAATCGTTGCACTTGTGCCTCCCTTACGTACATATCCCGGAAAAAACTGTTTAGCAACAAAATCTCACCCCTTCACTGTTGAGGTCCCTAAATGCCCGAAAGCTTTCTACTCTAATAGTTTCTTCCCTCGAATATCTAGATTTTGGAATTCCTTTCCTACTACCTACTAACCCGACATCTTGTTTATCTTTCCCAAATAGTAGCCCCTTACCTCTTACCTCAAAACTGTTTAAGCGTTGCCTTAAGGAGAAGTGCTTTCCAACACCCTGGAAAACCTCATCATTATGCCCTGTATTTAAGAATTCAGGTGAAAAGTCATCTTCCTCTCAGTATAGACAAATAAGTCTCCTGTGTGTCATGAGTAAGTTCTTGGAATCCATATTAAATAAAGAAGTAGTCAACCACCTCAGCAGAAACAACCTTCTTAGTGACATGCAATATGGTTTCTGCTCTGCAAGATCTACAGCAGATATGCTAACGGTTATATCTCATAGGATTAGTGAATCTCTTGACAAAGGTTTCCTTTCCAGGGCAATTGCTCTTGACATATCAAAGGCCTTCGATAAGGTATGGGATAAGAGCCTACTTCACAAGATTTTCAGCTACGGTATAACTGGAAATGTTTTCTCAATCATTAAATCATTTCTCTCTGATAGGTTCATAAGAGTAGTGGTAGATGGGCAGAAATCAGAGGCCCACAGTATTAATGCTGGAGTCCCCCAGGGGTCCATCCTGGGATCTCCCAAAACACATACTTAAATCATTCGTTGCCATCTATGCTGATGACACGACCATCTATGGCAACACATCTAAGGCCGTAAATGACAAAGTTCTCTCTAATTCTCTCTCTTCTGATCTTGAACACGTGGTACAATGGGGGAAGAGGTGGCTGGTCACTTTTAATGCATCCAAACCAAGCTTCTATCTTTACATCATCAACCCTCTGATACTCATCTGGCATCAATTGAAGTGGATGGCTCTCGTCTTGGGGAGACTCCATGTTTTGACAAGCTTCTGAATTTGACCTTTACTCCTGATCTGAAATGGAACACGTACATCAAATCTGTTGCCAGGGATGCTGGGAAAATGGTGGGATCCTTCTACCGCTCCAGAAGATATGTCATTACTGATGCAATTCTCTATCTGTATAAAAGCCAAGTACGTCCAAGGATTGAATACTGCTGCCACATCTGGGAAGGAGCTGCTAAAAACAGCCTGTCCTGTCTTGACAGAGTACAAAATAGACTTCGTGGCTTAGTGGGGGATGTCCTTTACTCTACCCTGCAACCTCTCCCACAGAAAAGACGTTGCGCGCCTGTCTTTGTTTTATCGATACTTCCATGGCAAGTTCTCGTCTGAGCTTCAATCTCTCGTTTCCCCCCTCGCCAATCTTTCACGAGAAACACACGTTTGGCTGAAACTACTGTCAATAATTTTCCCCACTCTTTATCTGTGCCTAAATCCAAATGTAGATTCCATGAGCAGGGCTTCTTTCTTAGAACTGCACGCTTGCCTGTTTCCCACCTGACTACAACTTGGATGTCTTCAAGTCCAACATAAACAAACTCCTGACAAACCGCACCCTTAAGTAAGACGCTCTATCAAAACCCCCAATACTAATGATTACTACAATACTATCTCATTGATTACTGTACACGCAATAATCCTTATCCCTGAGTGGCCTCCGGGCCTTGATAAGTGGTGACCCCCATGTAAAAAAAAAAGTGGTGGTATACTTTATTTAGGGTGAACGTGATTTTAAAAAAAATATTCATTTAGATTCCTCTCTATATTTTTAAACGCATCTCGACCTCTCGTTTCCTGGTTCCGACTAATTAGAAATTCGGCCAGCTTCAACAACATAACGAAGAACACGACTAACACTTTTATATAGATATTTTATCTGTATAAAACCCAAGTACATCCAAGGATGGAATACTGTTGCCATATCTGGGCAGGAACTGCTAAAAACAGCCTATCCTGCCTTGACAGAGTACAAAATAGACTTCGTGGCTTAGTGGGGGATGCCCTTTTCTCTACCCTGCAACCTCTCTCCCACAAAAGAGACGTTGCGAGCCTATCCTTGTTTTATCGTTATTTCCATAGCAGGTGTTCGTCTGAACTCCAATCTCTGGTCCCCCTTCGCCAATCTTTCACAAAAAACACCCGTCTAGCTGAATCCACTGTGAAAAATTTCCCCCACTATATATCTGTGCCTAAACTAAAACACGGATTCCATGAACAAAGCTTCTTTCTTAGAACTGCACGCCTGTGGAACTCTGTTCCGTCTGCCTGCTTCTCACCGGACTACAACTTGGATGTCTTCAAGTCCAAGGTTAACAAGTTCCTAATGAACCGCCCCCTTAAGTAAACACTTCATCAAATCTCCACACTAACGTAATGTACTTGCAATAACCCTTATCCCTGAGTGGCTTCCGGGCCTTGATAAGTGGTGATCACTGTGTAAAAAAAAAAAACACGTGACACAATAAAAATATGGGTCATGTCCGAAACATTTCCCTTCTGAAACTGCGAACTAAAAAGGACAAAAACATATCGATTTGATATATTTTTTTTCAATCAGCAAAGTTGATGAAAATCTTCATTTTTCTTTGATTTCCACAAGGTTTTATTTGTTTAGTTCGGTCAGCGGCAGCGTTTGATCTACGAAAACGGTGAGAAAATGATGCTTTGTCACCATGCCAGCTTCAAAGACTGGAATCACTTTGTGACGTCATAATGATTGAGATTTCAATCGTTCAACGCTGACGGAACCTTTGACGTTTGTGTAAATTTAGGTTTTCTATTCATGAGAAATATAAGTATGACTTTTCAAGGATACAATATTGTCTAACTGGAATATCTATATTAGCCTGTTTACACACACACACGTACGCACACACACACACATACATATATATATATATATATATATATATATATATATATATATATATCAAATTATAGTGATTCAATGAAATTAAAAACCTTTATTTAAATAAAATAGATAATGATAAAATACAGTAAATAAGTAAAATAAAAATAAAATTAAGTGAAATTACGTAATTTAAACAAAAGAATATATGAACACAAAAGAGATGTAAAAAACAACAATACACTCAACGCCATATTTTGTCACATCATGGAAAACGACCACCATTTTGATTTTAACTTTCCTTAAACACATACATAACAGATCCACACGACGTTTAATTGAGTCAGCTATAATCTCCCATTCCAGCAAAATAATTAAGCAAAGAAAAGGTTTTTTCCACGTTGCTCCCTTTCTGTCGAAAATAATTATCAAAGAAAACAACTTAGACACCGGTTAAACGCGAAAAAAAAAAAAAAAAAAAAAAATTCGTAATTTCACTTAATTTTATTTTTATTTTACTTATTTACTGTATTTTATCATTATCTATTTTTAGACTCCATTTTATCACCTCCTATTCTTATTTTTAGATATCATCTTTTAAGTAACTGCGCTATTTTATCCCAATTCAATTATTTCTAAATTTAAAAAAAAAAAAAAATTCTTTCGTAATCTCGTGTCATTTTATTTATTTAATCTATCACCGCTATATTTCCAAACACAATTTTTTAATCTCTACGATATTTTAACTTTTAGATGTAATCCACTACACTAATTTACTCTAATTAGTTCTATCATAAAATGTATATATATGTATATATGATATCTAATTTACATCAGAAAAACACGTTGCTCTCCCCCATCATTATATATAGCCCCAATCCTCCGACTCTCTCGTCAATGACCATCCCTCTTGAAGAAGCCCGAATAAATCGGGCGAAACGTTGAGTATCCAGGTCCTTCCACCTCCATTTTATTTCATATATATATATATATATATATATATATATATATATATATATATATATATATATATAGGGCGATTAAGCTACACTGAATATTCAGCGTTTCATCCACTCTAGGACTCTTCAGGCTTATGTAGACGCATAGTAAGATATCAGCCTGAAGAGTCCTAGAGTGGATGAAACGTGGAATATTCAGTGTAGCTTAATCGTCATATATATTTTATAACTTACTAACTAGCTCTACCTCCGTATTGAGCACTTTTGAAGTAAATGCTTAAAGTTTACGCATAAATCTATACTTTCGTATATTAATTTTATGTGAGTTTTTTTTTTTAAATAAGTTCTCAAACATCTCATCTAACTTATATAATAATACCTTCTTATTGTTAATGTACATTTAAAGTAGAGACTAACCATACACACATTAACATACTACAATTTTAAAGTCAAACACATAACTGGCACTGCTGTTAGAATACTGTTCCAAACTAATATGTAACTTCTCAATTAACGAGCTTTATAATTCGTCCCCTTTTACTACCCACAAATAGTGTTAAACATTCCACATTGCAAAGTAATTTCCCGATCCACACATATAAATATGGACGCGTAATACTCAATAATGCGTCATCCTTGTTGGTATTAGTATAACCCAACTCTAGAGCCTTAGTTACATAACCCTATACACTTATTTTCTGAATCTTAATTAGCAGTATAGAAGCCAATTTGTTTTTATTATCATTAGTTTTATTACGTGCACTGATTATTATAATTAATAGTATTACTAGTTTTATACTTCCTTTATATTTAAATTTATAATATTTAAAGTATGTATGTGTGGGTGTGTGTGTATGTATGTATATATATAATCCTCCATCAATCACCACCAAACAGTACTCCAGTCTCACCCCCAAACATCTCCATTGACAACGCTAGACTGGGAAATGTGGACCACTTCCCATACCTAGGCAGCATCCTATCATCAAAAGCCAACATAGATGATGAAATACAACACCGTCTCAGCTGTGCCAGTGGGGCTTTTTCAAGGCTAAGGAAGAGAGTATTTGAGAACCGTGACCTTCTGGCAAAGACCAAAATAATGGTATATAAAGCTGTCTTGCTGCCCACTCTTATCTATGGATCGGAGACCTGGACCACATACAGGAGGCACGTAAAAAGCCTGGAGACGTACCACCAAAGATGCCTCCGAAAAATCCTCAGAATTAGTTGGAAGGACCGACGCACCAACACCAGTGTCCTGAGTGAGGCTGGCATTCCCACTATCACCGCTACTGTTGCTCAACGCCAGCTCAGATGGACTTGTCATGTTGTCCGAATGCCCGATCTCCGCCTCCAAAAACAGATTTTCTACTCTCAGCTTGTTGAGGGAAAGCGTGCCCAGGGTGGCCAAAAGATGAGGTATAAGGACAACATCAAAGCAAATCTAAAGCGGTTTCACATGGACCTTGAGACATGGGAGGACGTGGCTGGGAGCAGGTTGGCATGGAGGAGCGCTGTCCACGAAGGTGCTGCGCTTTATAGTAGTGACCTAAATCAAGCTGCTAAGGATAAACGCAAACACAGAAAGGACAGATTATTAACCAGACACACCCAACCCCACCCCACCACCACTACCTATATCTGCCCAAATTGCACAAGACAAATTGGGTCTAGGATTGGGCTCTATGCTCACCTGAGGACCCACAGAAGCCACAACGGAGGACAGTCTTACTCGGATACGAGTGACCGCCGATGATGATGATATATAATTGTGTATGCATGTGTGTGTGAATATATATGTGTATGTATGTGTGTATGTATATATGTATAGGTATGTGTATGGGAAAATATATATATATGTATATATATATATATATATATATATATATATATATGTATATGCATATGTATATATGTATGAATATATATGTGTGCATAAAGTTCTTCCAGTTAAATATGATTAAATATTATAATTATTATTACCGAATGTTTGTATACCTTCCAGTAAGGCAGTATTATCTTCGATTTAATTCTCCCATTTAAAGGATATCAATGAGTATAACATTAACAAAAAGAGCGCCTTATGTATTAATTGTTTGAGTGGACTGGATTTAATAGCAGAGGGAATAGGGTGGAGAAAAAGGTGATTTCACGTGATATTAGATAATTAGGACCGTTTAAGATATCCATGAGTATGAGATGAGCATTGACTGAAGAGAGTTTGATATGGATATTTTAAACGGTCCTAATTATCGGGCTTGAAACCGCCGGTACCAATGACTTATCTCATTTAACAACTTTCTGTACACAAAATACAAAATATAAATACGCTCTTATATTTCGGATTTTCCTTTTAATTGAGCACTCTGCTGGATTTCTTTTTTCAAAAAAAAAGTAATCATATATATATATATATATATATATATATATATTATATATATATATATATATATATGATTACTTTTTTTTTGAAAAAATATATATATAAGAGCAAATAGTTGATAAAACATGTTAAAAAACACTTTGAAAAAGAGTTAAAAACATATTTAATCTGAAAAGGAAACACTTAAGTGGATCCGCGGAGTTTCGAAGAAATAATCTCCTTCTCATCAGAGGGTAGGAATCAGCAAAATGCGGGATCGGATTTTGCTTGCAAAAGTATTTGATGAAACTGCAAGTAAGTCAAAGATCTTACTTGAAAACAAACAGTGAAGCAGAGGGAATATGACGAAGAAAAAGGTGATTTCACGTGAATGGATAGTCTGGTGAAAGGTAAATTATCCAATGAGGGTAAAATCCAAAAATGTAAATCCAAGAAAGTTAGCTAAATTTCCATTCGCACAAGTAAAATCCAAGGAAATCACGTAATTGGAAGATGGTCCAAAATAATCCAAAAGGCCGAAATCTGTGGAATAATTCATAAATAGGTACAAGAAATCAACTTTTTTCTCCACCATATTCCCTCTGCTTCACTTTTTGTTATCAAGTAAGATCTTTGACTTACTTGCAGTTTCATTAAATACTTTTGTATACAAAATCCAATTCCGCATTTTGCTAATTCCTACCCTCTTACGAAAAGGAAAGTATTAAATTAAATATGTTTTTAACTCTTTTTCAAAGTGTTTTTTAACATGTTATATTAACTATTTGCTCATATATATATATGTTTTTATATATATATATATGTATATATATATATATATATGAACAAATGATTAATAAAACATGTTAAAAGACATCTTGAAAAAGAGTTAAAAACATATTTAATTTTAAAAAAGGAAGCACAAGATAAGTGGATAGTCCTTAATCCGCGGAGTTTTGAAGAAATACTCTCCTTCTCATCAGAGGGCAGGAATTAGCAAAATGCAGGATCGGGTTTTGCATATAAAAGTATTTAATGAAACTACAAGTAAGTCAAAGATCTTACTTGGTTAAAAAAAGGGTGAGGTAAGGGGAACAGGAGGCAAAAGAAAATTAATAAAAAGATTTCACATGAATGGATAGTCCGGTGAAGGGTAAAAATTAAAAAATGGTAAAATCCAAAACGGTCGAATTTAAAATTTCAATCCAATGGGTAAATTCCAAATGGTCCAACATCATCCAAAAGGCAGAGTTCCTTGGAAAAAGCGCAAATGGAATGAATTCCAAATCATTAAAAGAAAAGCACTAGAGATAATATTTAAAACACGTCTGTCAAGGCTGGATGAATCGAAAAAAATTCAACTTTTTAAAAAAAAATTTTTTTTATTACATTTTCACCCCAAACAAGGCAAATTGCCACTTTGGTGTAGGGGGCTACTATCAGGGGCAACACTACTGGGGTACTATGTAGGGATTTGGGCAGCAAGGTGTCGGTTCACGTTACACTTGAACTTCTGCACGTCAGTACTGTTGGGGAAGCAGGGACCTGGAATGGAATTCCAGAGTCTAGCGGTTCTGGGGAAGAAACTACTGGAGTAAAAAGATCTTTTACATCTAGGGATCTCTACAGTGTGGGGGTGGGATCTAGTAGCCTGTCGGGTTTGTCGAGGGTGCTCGCGTCGTGGGGGCACAAGTGATTGCAGTTCGTCAGAGCATTCACCACTAAAATACTTGTAGAAAAGGCAGAGGGATGCAACATTTCGTCGATGGGACAGAGGCTGAAGCTTAGATGCCAGTTCAGGGCCTATCAGGTTTGCGACTCTCTTTTGAACCTTGTCAAGGAGCGAGAGACTAGTAGCAGATGCACCAGCCCAGATGTGGCAGCAATACTCCATACATGGGCGAATGGTGGCCTTATAGAGGTACAGGATACTTTCGGGTGTTAGTAGTTTTCTAGCACGGTAGAGAGAGCCCACCTTTCTTGCAGCGGCCCTGGCAATGCCTTCAATGTAATTGCTCCAACTCATGTTTCCTGTGAATGTTAGGCCAAGGAGTTTGAAAGATGGACTCTCAGATTTAACTTTTATTTTTTTAAATTCAATTTAACTTTTATTTTATATATATATATATATATATATATATATATATATATATATATATATATATATATATATGGCATTTATGAAAGAGAAGACTTATTCATGATTAAAAATAAAAAAAATGGTAATTACAACTTGTCTTTCAATTTTTTGATTTTGTAGTCACGCCCATATGCATTTCCCCCCTTTAATGCTTTTTATTAGGGATACACATACATTTACCTTTTATGAGGATGTTGGGAGTGTCTACTACAAAAGCCGTTCTTAACATAAGGAGGTTGGGTTGGGAGTTGGGGGTTGGGCAATACTAACAACAGCCGTACTTAAACTCTTTACAAGGGTGGGGCATGCTTCTACCGGGCAACGCCGGTTAATGGGTCCTGCTAGTTTATAAATATATTGTAATGTTGTAAATTACTTGTACAGTATATGCGTTTGTACGTTGCATTACTGCATCAATTGCACAGTGCAATTCTGCACATTTTTTGCCATTACTCTGATGACTTGCTTGGGAGTGAATCAGTCAGGAATTTATAGCAGTTGTTAATAGCCAGTTATGACGGTTATGGTGGAGCGTTATTTGGACTTAATGATCTTCATGTGGGAATTTTTTTTTTTATTACATTTTCACCCCAAACAAGACACATTGCCACTTTGATGTAGGGGGCTACTATCAGGGATATAAGCTACAGGGGTACTATGTGGGGAGTTGGGCAGCAAGATGTCTGTTCACGTTATACTTGAACTTCTGCATGTCAGCACAGTTGGAGAAGCAGGGACCCGGAAGGGAATTCCAAAGTCTAGCAGTTCTGGGGAAGAAACTACTGGAGTAGAAGGCCCTCTTACATCTAGGGATCTCAACAGTGAAGGGGTGAGATTTTGCTGCTTGTCGGGTTTGTTGGGGGTATTTATGTCGAGGGGGTACAAGTGCTTGCAGTTCATCGGAGCATTCACCGTTAAAGTACTTGTAGAACAGGCAGAGAGATGCTACATTTCGTCAATGGGACAGAGGCTGAAGCTTATATGACAGTTCAGGACTTATTAGGTTGGCGACTCTCTTTTGAACCTTGTCTAGGAGTGAGAGACTAGTAGCAGATGTACCAGCCCAAATATGACAACAATACTTACATGGGCGAATGGTGGCCTTATAGAGCTACAGGATACTTTCGGGTGTTATCCAACTGCAGGAAGATGACCAGCTAATAAAAGGGTAGACAATTTATAGGTCACCTTTTCTAGACCCTTCCCAAATTCATGGGTGAGCAGTGTATCCCTAGAAAAGGCTGCTCAGCTGCCAGATCATCCACCGAAGTTGCTTCCCCCCTGTAAGCGATTTAGTCGACGATGTTAGATAAATCACTGGCCGCCTATGTGCAGATTTGCAGCTATGCACTTCCAGCTCGCTAAGCCTGTGCACTTCGCCACTCACCTATCGCAATAGGACTTTTGCTTTTTCGAAAGATATCTGCACATAACGATGGCGACACAACATGCTTGTGCTACACATATTCTACCCTCTTGCACCCTGCCACTGGTTGCACAGTGACAAACTGAAATAGTGAGATGACTGAGCAGTGGCATAGTGTGCACGTTTTATTATCACAGATTTTTAACCTCTCCGGCAGCTGGACATATACACACACATTCACATAAGCAAGCAAACATATATATATATATATTAAGTAATGTGATTTATAATTTAAAATTTAAAAATTTAAAAAAATTTTTTAAATTTAAAAATCAAATTTTAATTAAATTAAAAATCAGTTTCATAAGAAGGAACAACAACAAAATCAATTATCTGTACGATCGTTTCGGAAATCAGTGCTTTTTATTGTGGTATACATCAAGTTATGTAGAACAATTATATATAGTTTTTTGGTAAGCAAGGTCTCCTCATCAGCAAATTTATTATCAATAAGATAAAAAGCTATAGCAAACATCTTAATGACTACTTTAAACACAGTTCCTGATTTCAAAAAAAGAAAAATTAAAAGATTCATCTGCCTTACTTTTAATGCTAGGTTTATTTATGGTGTCTTTTAAATTCAATAAAAACCCTCCTAAATTTGCTGATGAGGAGACCTTGCTTACCAAAAACCTATATATAATTGTTCTACATAACTTGATGTATACCACAATAAAAAGCACTGATTTCCGAAACGATCGTACAGATAATTGATTTTGTTGTTGTTCCTTCTTATGAAACTGATTTTTAATTTAATTAAAATTTGATTTTCAAATTTTAAATTATAAATCACATTACTTAATATTGAATTAGCTCTAGGACATTTAACTATCGAGCTTATTATATATCTAAATTACAACGAGCACTTTCTATTTCCTGTATTTTAATTAAACTAGTAATTTCACTGTTACATTAAAATACACTCAGCTCTTTAGACTATTGTTCTAATCTCCTTTAAATTATATATATATATATATATATATATATATATATATATATATATATATATATATATATATATCCCTAGTTCTCACAATATAGTAACTCTCCAGAACTTGAGAGAGAGGCTCACAGGTACTATACCTTGCCCAAGGGTGACCTGAAACTATGCAAGGCAGAGGCGTTCATCTCCCTGAGGTAGTAGGTTACCCGCATACCCATATATATATCCTGGCTTGAGGTAGTTGCCTGTCTAGCCGCACTGATGAGCTGTGAAACAGCGAAACAGTACTGTATGTGGATGACTATAGTGCTCCTCACCTTGAGTTGAGCATATTGAGAAGTGAAAAACGAATTACCATTAGCATATAAGCGACGCTCTTTGTGTAAACAAATCGAGCGGAGGTATTTCGGACGATATCAAAACATCATTAAAAAACTCACTACTCGTCCAAGCAGCCGCCAATAGCGTAATGGTTAGAAGCCTTGACTGCCGTATAAACGGTCGGGTTTCAATCCTGGCTTGAGGTAGTTGCTTATCTAGCCGCACTAATGAGCTGTGAAACAGCGAAACAGTACTGTATGTGGATGACTATATATATATATATATATATATATATATATATACATACTAACAAGTAGGAGGGGTGTCCAGCTTTTCCAGGTCATAATATTTTTTATTCATGCAGGTGTTTTATTTATTATTACAGAGCCAGTTCTCTACTGAATATTATATTGTGCCTAATATATAGTCCTGATTTCAAAAGTTTTAAAAACAAAATGACAAGTCAAAGGAGACGTGGCTAGAGTGCTAAATGTTTTGGTTCTGATTCAGCTAGAATCAGAACCAAAACATTTAGCACTCTAGCCACGTCTCCTACTGATGAAGCTGTCCTGATAATATTGTGTCTAAGAAGGGTATATTTGCTGATGATACAATGCTCTATAACACGCATGAGGGAAGAACTTGAGAGGGAGGCTAACAGGTACTACACCTTGCCCAAGGGTGACCTGAAACTATGCAAGGCAGAGGCGTTCATCTCCCTGAGGTAGTAGGTTACTCGCATAACCAAGCATACATACACACATACATACACACATCCATACATGATGATGATTGCAACGTCTTGTCAGACGAGTGCCACTCCCTCAGACACTGAAAGTTCATGAGCCTAAAAAAGACATATAGTCCTGCCAGCAAATTCAACCGCTCAAGCAGACATGACACTAAAGACGGTCATTGGTATACATACATATATATTCACGCACACACACATACATATGTACACATATCACACACATATATATATATGCGTACATACACAATACACATTACACACACATACATATACATACACACACACATGCAGACATAAACAAGACGGTCGTTGGTATACATATATATAAATATATACATGCATACATACATACATACATACATACATACATGTCTATAATATATACCCATATACATACGCAATGCATAATACACAAACATACATATACATACCCACATTCATACGTACACATATACATACATATACATCCACATATACAAATACATACACATATATACTTACACATACATATACATACACATATGCACATATATATACATACACTTACCTACATATACATACACATCTATATATATGCATTCATACACATACACACATATATGCACACATACACATACATATACATACACGCCTGCATACATACACATATATGCATATACACACATACATGCATACAAACATTTATAAATGTATATATGTACACACACAAACATATATACACATAGACACATATACATACATATACCCATATATATAAATACATATAAACTCACATGTACATATATAAATATACACACACGTACATATATAAATATACATACACATATACATACATAGATATATATACACATATACATATATAAATATACATACACATATACATACATAAATACATATAATGATGGCAGATCAATTGTTACATGCATCCAGCATTACAGGCGTACACACGTCACAGCTTTTTTTTTTATCGCCACAGGACTTTTTTTTTAATAGACAAATGCCTGAGGGAGTATCTATACAAAGATGATGTTACAGAGTTTTAGCTTTGTACGACAGCTAAATCTCTCTCTCGGTTCAAAATGTTGACATCCAGCAATAAGCAAGAGCAAGATAGTCAGCAACAAGTCAAACTGCAGACCAGCTTAATGCGGGTACTGGTCTCCCGCTTTGTTTTTTTTTTTAAATAAAAAGTTTGGTTGAGACAAACACTTTTGGAATAGTAACTGACGATGATATGAACAAATTCACACATTTTTTCACAAATAAACTCAGTGACGGATAGTCAAAATGTAAACAGTCCAACCAACATATATTAAAGACGCTTACTTTTTTTTATATATATATACATACATATATATATGCATACACACATGTATATTCATATACATATACATACACACATGCACACATGCATACACATAAATACATACATACACATAAATGCATGATGATTGCAACGTCTTGTCAGACGAGTGCCACTCCCTCAGTCACTGAGAGTCCATGAGCCCGAAGATAATCTTTTTTTTTTTAGTCCTGCCAGTGAATTCACACGCTCAAGCAGACATGACATTGAAGACAGTCCTTGGCATACATACATATATATACATATACACACATACATACACATACATACCCATAAACATACACACATGCATACATCCATACATCCATACATATACATTACATATAACACATACATACACATACATACCCATATACATATACACATGCACACATCCATACATACACAATACATATAACACATACATACAAACATATACATACACACATGCACACACATATACATAT
>NC_136527.1:2376540-2406540 GCF_053919585.1 Euprymna scolopes
GACATCCCGAAATATTTGGTCAAAATAACAAACAAAATCTTTCATTTTTCCCGAGGATGCGGAAAGAAGTCATGTGAGATTTTAAAAAACAACATTTTATCTATTAGCTATAGGGTGTAACGATAAAATTGTCGTCTTAGAAAAGAGGACATGATTCTTTTTTTTTTATATATGGAGATCACCACTTATCAAGGCCCGAAATCCACTCGAGGATAAGAGTTATTGCGTATACAGTAATGAATTGGATACTATCCTAGTAATCGTTAGTATTGGAGTTTTGATCAAAGGTTCACTTAAGGGGGTTGTTTATCAGGAATTTGTTTATGTTGGACTTGAAGACATTTGTTTATGTTGGACTTGAAGACATCCAAGCTGTAGTCAGGTGGGAAACAGGCAAACGGAAGAGTGTTCCACATGCGTGCAGTTCTAACAAAGAAGCTTTGTTCATGGAATCTACATTTTGATTTAGGCACAGATAAAGTGTGGGGAAAATTATTGACAGTGGTTTCAGCTAGATGGGTGTTTTTCGTGAAAGATTGGCGACGGGGGCAGAGACTGGAGCTCAGACAAGCACTTTCCATGGAAATAACGATAACAAAGACAGGCTCGCATCGTCTCTTCTGTAGGAGGTAGGTTGCAGGGAAGAGAAAAGGGCATCCCCCACTAAACCACAAAGTCTATTTTGTACTCTGTCAAGGCAGGATAGGCTGTTTTTAGCAGCTCCTGCCCAGGTATAGAAACAGGACTCTATCCTTGGACATACTTGGCTTTTATATAGATAGAGAATTTAATCAGTAGTGAGATATCTTCTGGAGCGATAGAAGGATCCCACCATTTTACCAGCTACCTTGGCAACAGACTTGATGTATGTGTTCCATTTCAGATCAGGAATAAAGGTCAAACCCAGAAGCTCCCCAAGACGAGAGCCGTCCATTTCAATTGATGCCAGAAAAGACAACATGATTCCATTTCCATTTGATGGACACTGTTTTTTTTTCTTTGTTTCATATAATCTACTAATTGTTCAGTTGTGCTTTGTAATGGGTGAACATGAGTAAAAGAAAAAAAAAGCGATAGGAATCTTCTATCATATCTGAAAGTGACACAATGTTCAATGAACAAGATCGGTGATGCGCCGCTGTACAACTCATGCTCTTTACCGACCCAAGTTATGACAATAGGACGATTGCCAACACCTTCAAAATGCAAATCCGAACGGTTCAATGCTTGAGGGCACAGCTCAAAGAAGTTTCCAAACACGGTTATGATCTTTGGTGCGATCAGGTAGTCGTTGGCAGACCTTAGGTGCGGCCCACAAATCCAAAGAGACCCAGGCTTGGGTTCAGATGGAGTACTATAAGTTTATATCCTTTTCTCACTGGTCTTTCGCTTCCCCCCGACCTAAGTCTGCCGGACTACTTTGTTTAGACATACGCTGAGAACATCACCAACATGACCTCCGAAAATACCAAAGCCAGCCTGATCGCCGTCATTCGCCAATTATTCACCGAGCTCCCGCCGGCGCTTGTGGAAAAGGCATACTCCCAGTTCCGGACCCGGATCAAGCCAGAGATTGAGGCTGAAAACGGTTATATTGAATTGATGTACTTCTATTATATAATCAAGTCACCTGGATGGACTTTTTCAATAAAAGTTATAAAATACAGTTGTAATGTTTTCTTTATCGTTCCACCTTGAATAGGATGTGTAAGGTATTTGAGGACATTTATATTTTTGTAATTTAATTTAAAAATATACTAATTAAATAGCAGGTTTTTTTTTTTGCTTTCAGACGACCTCATTGCAGATATAACTATAACCAATTAAATAAAAAGACATGCTGTAATCTTCTATAATATAAATCTTACCTGTCTGTTTAACTGTATGTATGTATGTATGTATGTATGTATGTATGTATGTGTGTGTGTATGTATGTATGTACACACACACAAATATACACGGTGCTAGTTGGCCGTTGACCCAGAAAAAGAGTTCATTCGCCCTTTGGAAGGTCTTGTTTTTAATCCTCCAGGGAGATAGCCCCCCTCCTCACCAAACAAGTTTGGTGGGGGAACCAGTTTAGTCGTCGGTGACCCGACCATGAGGCAGGTAGTACTGGGTTACATGGTACCAGTAGCATATGACATGACCTGATACACGTGTATATTTGTGTGTGTGTATATGTGTATTGGGGTGGAGAAGGTTCCCCTAAGCCGTGGTGAAGGCAACCTTTCTAGGAGAAGCAAATCTCTGATTTAAAAAACCATAAAGCGGAAGACCAGTACCCACATTAAGCTGGTCTGCAGTTTAATTTGTTGCTGGCTATCTTGCTCTTGCTTGTTGCTGAATCTCAACATTTTGAACCGAGAGAGAGACTTAGCTGTCGTACAAAGCTAAGATTCTGTAACATCATATTTGTATAGATACTCCCTCAGACATTTGAGCTCATGGATTTTAAATGTCTGAGGGAGTGGCACTCGTCTGACAAGACGTTGCAATCATCATGTGTGTGGGTATGTATGTATGTATGCATGTATGTATGTATGTATGTATGTATGCGTGTATGTCAGGTCATGTCATATGCTACTGGTACCATGTAACCCAGTACTACCTGCCTCATGGTCGAGTCACCGGCGACTAAACTGGTTCCCCCACCAGACTTGTTTGGTGAAGAGGGCGGCTAGTCTTCCTGAACGATTAAAAACAAGACCTTCCAAAGGGCGAATGAACTCTTTTTCTGGGTCAACGGCCAACTAGCACCGTGTATATTTGTGTGTGTGTATATGTGTATTGGGGTAGAGAGGGCTCCCGTAAGCCGTGGTGAAGGCAACCTTTCTTGGAAAAGCAAATCTCTCATTTAAAAAACAAAGTGGGAGACCAGTACCCGCATTAAGCTGGTCTGCAGTTTAATTTGTTGCTGGCTATCTTGCTCTTGCTTGTTGCTGGATCTCAACATTTTGAACCGAGAGAGAGACTTAGCTGTCGTACAAAGCTAAGACTCTGTAACATCATCTTTGTATAGATACTCCCTCAGGCATTTGGGCTCATGGATTTTAAATGTCTGAGGGAGTGGCAGTCGTCTGACAAGACGTTGCAATCATCATGTATGAATGTAATTAAGTGTGTATGTAGGTGTGTGCATGTATGTGTGTATGCATGTATGTATGTGTGTATGTATAAATTATGGGGTTTATCTATTTTATTTTTACTTTCATCATATTTTGCTTTGATTTTGATAGCCCCAAATTCGAAGCTATCTCTTTACAACCCTTCCTTTTCATAACCTATCATACTTTCATAAATCAGAGTCCATTTTCTGTAGGCTGAACCTGAAACAGGCAACGACGGGTACTTTTGCTAATATATATATATATATATATATATATATATATATATATATATATATATATATGTGTGTGTGTGTGTGTGTGTGTGTGTGTGTGTGTTATTTGTTTTTGTTTTCGTGATACGTTTTGAATGAGTTCAATTATTTACGAAAGTGCATTTTACCTAAATGCGAGTTGGGAATAATTTTCCCTTTAACCAACTTGGTACGCCCACATGGGGAGCGGCATGCATATTGTTTTTAAAATATAATTATCCACTGAGACGTGTTTCATCGTCAACGACTAATCAGCGTGGCTGAATCAAGCGAGATTCGATATATATATATATATATGTATATATATATGTTATGTCTATATGTATAAGTATCTATGTGTGTATGCCTATATATGTATGTATATGTGTATGTGTGTGTCTATTATGTCAGGTCATGTCATATGCTACTGGTACCATGTAACCCAGTACTAAATGCCTCATGGTCGGGTCACCGGCGACTAAACTGGTTCCCCCACTAGATTTGTTTGGTGAGAAGGGTGGCTAGTCTCCCTGAAAGATTAAAAGCAAGACCTTCCAAGGGTCAACTAACTGTTTTTCGGGGTCAACGGCCGACTAGCGCCATGTGTCTTTGTGTGTATGTATGTGTGTGTTGGGGTGGAGAAGGCTCCTGTAAGCCGTGGTGTAGGGAACCTTTCTGGGAGAAGCAAATCTCTGATTTCAAAAACAATAAAACAGGAGAACAGTATCCGCATTAAGCTGGTCTGCAGTTTAACTTGTTGGTGGCTATCTTGCTCTTGCTTGTTGCTGGATGTCAACATTTGGAACCGATAGAGAGACTTAGCTGTCATATGAAGCTAATACTCTGTAGCATCATCTGTGTGTAGATACACCCTCAAGCATTTGTCTATTAAAATGGTCCTGTGGTGATGGAAGTAATTTTTGGGCTCATGGACTTTAAGTTTCTGAGGGAGTGGTACTCGTTTGACAAGACGTTGCAATCATCATCATTTGTGTGTATGTATGTATGTATGTATGTGTGTATGTATGTATGAGTGTATGTATGTATGTGTGTGTATGTATGTGTGTATGTGTGTGTATGTATGTATGTGTGTATGTATGTATGTATGAGTGTATGTATGTATGTATGTATGTATGTATGTTGGTATCATTTTGAGGCCGACGCTTCAGACGACAAATATGAAAAAATTGGCTAAAAACATTAATTCCATCACCCTCAACTGGGCACTTTTCTATAGGTAGGGGTCGCTTTTTTCACCGATATTTCAAAAGCCATCGCCTCTTTTCAATTGTCTAGACTTAATTGAAACCTGTGTTACTTCCGGTTTGGCGATGGGCGCCACAGCTAACACGTCCTATTTTTGTTTTTTTTCACTTTCTTGATGCCGATGTCAATACGTCTGTGACAAGAATGGAGCACCCTTGGGACAAACTTCACGCAAATCTTTCGCATCTTCAGTTCCTAGTGAATAAATGTGTGTACAGTCGGGTTAGGGTTAGGGTTAGGGTTAATAAATGTGTGTACAGTCGGGTTAGGGTTAGGGTTAGTGTTAATAAATGTGTGTACAGTCGGGTTAGGGTTAGGGTTAGTGTTAATAAATGTGTGTACAGTCGGGTTAGGGTTAGGGTTAGTGTTAATAAATGTGTGTACAGTCGGGTTAGGGTTAGGGTTAGGGTTAATAAATGTGTGTACAGTCGGGTTAGGATTATGGTTAGTGTTAATAAATGTGTGTACAGTCGGGTTAGGGTTAGGGTTAGGGTTAATAAATGTGTGTACAGTCGGGTTAGGGTTAGGGTTAGTGTTAATAAATGTGTGTACAGTCGGGTTAGGGTTAGGGTTAGTGTTAATAAATGTGTGTACAGTCGGGTTAGGGTTAGGGTTAGGGTTAATAAATGTGTGTACAGTCGGGTTAGGGTTAGGGTTAGGGTTAATAAATGTGTGTACAGTCGGGTTAGGGTTAGGGTTAGTGTTAATAAATGTGTGTACAGTCGGGTTAGGGTTAGGGTTAGTGTTAATAAATGTGTGTACAGTCGGGTTAGGGTTATGGTTAGTGTTAATAAATGTGTGCACAGTCGGGTTAGGGTTAGGGTTAGTGTTAATAAATGTGTGTACAGTCGGGTTAGGGTTAGGGTTAGTGTTAATAAATGTGTGCACAGTCGGGTTAGGGTTAGGGTTAGTGTTAATAAATGTGTGCACAGTCGGGTTAGGGTTAGGGTTAGTGTTAATAAATGTGTGTACAGTCGGGTTAGGGTTAGGGTTAGTGTTAATAAATGTGTGTACAGTCGGGTTAGGGTTAGGGTTAGGGTTAATAAATGTGTGTACAGTCGGGTTAGGGTTAGGGTTAGGATTAATAAATGTGTGTACAGTCGGGTTAGGGTTAGGGTTAGGGTTAATAAATGTGTGCACAGTCGGGTTAGGGTTAGGGTTAGGGTTAATAAATGTGTGTACAGTCGGGTTAGGGTTAGGGTTAGTGTTAATTAATGTGTGTACAGTCGGGTTAGGGTTAGGGTTAGTGTTAATAAATGTGTGTACAGTCGGGTTAGGGTTAGGGTTAGTGTTAATAAATGTGTGCACAGTCGGGTTAGGGTTAGGGTTAGTGCTAATAAATGTGTCTACAGTCGGGTTAGGGTTAGGGTTAGTGTTAATAAATGTGTGCACAGTCGGGTTAGGGTTAGGGTTAGTGTTAATAAATGTGTGTACAGTCGGGTTAGGGTTAGGGTTAGTGTTAATAAATGTGTCTACAGTCGGGTTAGGGTTAGGGTTAGGGTTAATAAATGTGTGTACAGTCGGGTTAGGGTTAGGGTTAGTGTTAATAAATGTGTGCACAGTCGGGTTAGGGTTAGGGTTAGTGTTAATAAATGTGTCTACAGTCGGGTTAGGGTTAGGGTTAGTGTTAATAAATGTGTGCACAGTCGGGTTAGGGTTAGGGTTAGTGTTAATAAATGTGTGTACAGTCGGGTTAGGGTTAGGGTTAGTGTTAATAAATGTGTCTACAGTCGGGTTAGGGTTAGGGTTAGTGTTAATAAATGTGTGTACAGTCGGGTTAGGGTTAGGGTAAGGGTTAGTGTTAATAAATGTGTGCACAGTCGGGTTAGGGTTAGGGTTAGTGTTAATAAATGTGTGTACAGTCGGGTTAGGGTTAGGGTTAGTGTTAATAAATGTGTGCACAGTCGGGTTAGGGTTAGGGTTAGTGTTAATAAATGTGTGCACAGTCGGGTTAGGGTTAGGGTTAGTGTTAATAAATGTGTGTACAGTCGGGTTAGGGTTAGGGTTAATAAATGTGTGCACAGTCGGGTTAGGGTTAGGGTTAGGGTTAATACATGTGTGTACAGTCGGGTTAGGGTTAGGGTTAGGGTTAATAAATGTGTGTACAGTCGGGTTAGGGTTAGGTTTAGGGTTAATAAATGTGTGCACAGTCGGGTTAGGGTTAGGGTTAGGGTTAATAAATGTGTGTACAGTCGGGTTAGGGTTAGGGTTAGGGTTAATAAATGTGTGTACAGTCGGGTTAGGGTTAGGGTTAGTGTTAATAAATGTGTGTACAGTCGGGTTAGGGTTAGGGTTAGGGTTAATAAATGTGTGTACAGTCGGGTTAGGGTTAGGGTTAGGGTTAGTGTTAATAAATGTGTGTACAGTCGGGTTAGGGTTAGGGTTAATAAATGTGTGTACAGTCGGGTTAGGGTTAGGGTTAGGGTTAATAAATGTGTGTACAGTCGGGTTAGGGTTAGGGTTAGTGTTAATAAATGTGTGTACAGTCGGGTTAGGGTTAGGGTTAATAAATGTGTGCACAGTCGGGTTAGGGTTAGGGTTAGGGTTAATACATGTGTGTACAGTCGGGTTAGGGTTAGGGTTAGGGTTAATAAATGTGTGTACAGTCGGGTTAGGGTTAGGTTTAGGGTTAATAAATGTGTGCACAGTCGGGTTAGGGTTAGGGTTAGGGTTAATAAATGTGTGTACAGTCGGGTTAGGGTTAGGGTTAGGGTTAATAAATGTGTGTACAGTCGGGTTAGGGTTAGGGTTAGTGTTAATAAATGTGTGTACAGTCGGGTTAGGGTTAGGGTTAGGGTTAATAAATGTGTGTACAGTCGGGTTAGGGTTAGGGTTAGGGTTAGTGTTAATAAATGTGTGTACAGTCGGGTTAGGGTTAGGGTTAATAAATGTGTGTACAGTCGGGTTAGGGTTAGGGTTAGGGTTAATAAATGTGTGTACAGTCGGGTTAGGGTTAGGGTTAGTGTTAATAAATGTGTGTACAGTCGGGTTAGGGTTAGGGTTAGTGTTAATAAATGTGTGTACAGTCGGGTTAGGGTTAGGGTTAGGGTTAATAAATGTGTGCACAGTCGGGTTAGGGTTAGGGTTAATAAATGTGTGCACAGTCGGGTTAGGGTTAGGGTTAATAAATGTGTGCACAGTCGGGTTAGGGTTAGGGTTAGGGTTAATAAATGTGTGTACAGTCGGGTTAGGGTTAGGGTTAGTGTTAATAAATGTATGTACAGTCGAGTTAGGTATAGGGTTAGTGTTAATAAATGTGTGTACAGTCGGGTTAGGGTTAGGGTTAGGGTTAATAAATGTGTGCACAGTCGGGTTAGGGTTAGGGTTAATAAATGTGTGCACAGCCGGGTTAGGGTTAGGGTTAGTGTTAATAAATGTGTGTACAGTCGGGTTAGGGTTAGGGTTAGTGTTAATAAATGTGTGTACAGTCGGGTTAGGGTTATGGTTAGTGTTAATAAATGTGTGCACAGTTCCTACACTGACATCAAATAGTGCACTTATTATCTCTATAAGCACACGACGGTCCTTATCCATAAAATTCTTTATTTGGCCAATCAACTTTGTTGTTCTTACTTTCTTACTCCTCCCAAACCTCTCATCATCCTCACAAACTCTCTGTCTTCGTTGAATTTCTTAGCCACTCAAAAACTAATATATTAATATTTAATAGACGATTGATTCTATAATAATACGTGCACAATGTGCATGAATTAAAATATTGTGTTTAAGCGTATTGTATGACCGGGCAACGCCGGGCTGCCAGTTAGTAAAATAATAAGAAACCTTTTTATACCTACTGACATCAGTGGTTTATGCTTATGCAATCATCAGTGTATGACGTGTGTGTGTGTGTGTCCGTGCGTTGTGTGCATGTATATATAGGAGGCTGATATCGTTAAATTTACAGACAGACATAGTTAAAACTATAAGGCAACCATTCGCCATGTATGGAGTACTGTTGCAAGGAAGGTTGGCTCCCTCTACCGTGCTAGAAAACTACTTACGCCTGCCAGTATCCTATACCTCTATAAGGTAAACATTCGCCCATGTATGGAGTACTGTTGTCACATCTGGGTTGGTGCATCTGCTGCTTGTCTCTCGCTCCTGGACAAGATTCAAAAGAGAGTCGCCAACCTGATAGGTCCTGAATTGTCATCTAGGCTTCAGCCTCTGTCCCATCGACGAGATGTTGCATCCCTCTGCCTGTTCTACAAATACTTTAATGGTGAATGCTCTGACGAACTGCAAACACTTGTACCTCCCCGACGTATCTACCCCCGACAAACCCGACAAGCAACTAAGTCTCATCCCTTTACAGTAGATATCCCTAGGTGCAAGAAAGCCTTTTACTCCAATAGTTTCTTCCCCAGAACTGCAGGTCTTTGGAACTCCCTTCCGGGATTCTGCTTTCCCAACTGCAATGATATGCAGAAGTTCAAGTGTAATGTTAACAAATATCTTTCTACTCATCTCCCTTCATAATGACCTCGCTAATTAAGTCCCTGATAGTAGCCCCCTGCTTCAAAGAGGAAGGATCAAACCCGGAGTCATGAGTAAAAGTAGGAAAATAAAGTGTGAAAAAAAAAAAAACATCTGCAACGTTAACAGTTCGGCCACCAAGAAAAGTCCATTCCAGTTGTTTAGGAAAAAAACAAAAAAAAAACGACTACGGTAGGTCGGCGCGAACGTGAAAATATAATGTGAATTGTCCAGCACGCTAACCACTACGCCACAGAGCACTGCAGCTTAGTTTAGTGATTTTAAATAACTTCACATGAAACAACTACGAAGCCAAACCGGTGTTCTCTTCTCAACTGTTCCTTGTGAACGATCCCCAAACGGTGTTAAGTGGTGGCAGGGGGAGGAGGAATTTATTAGAGAGAAAATATTTTACCACTTCCATTGATCTTAACCGATTTTGGCCGTGACTTCTCAGCAGAAAAAGTATAGAAATCTAAGATTATCGAGGAATTTGAGAAATAATAAGCCTATAACACACCTCAGATATTGTTCTGCCGTTTGTGCATATTATATTTGCATGAAATATCTTGATTTTTAATCCTATTAAGGTCAAAATCAGACGGGAAAAATGAGTTCATTTTATTTATATAGAAAGAAGAATAGAATAGATAGAAGAGAAGAGAAGAAGAGATGTGTTTGAAACATTTTAACTACCGTTGAATTTCCACGGATTCTTATTATTTTTATTTTTTAATTAATTTTAGAAATAGCGGAGAGCTATTTGAATATTAAAATTAAATCATATTAATAACTATAATAAAAATGGTGAATAAAAACAAAGACGGCGTCAAAGAAAATAGACGTGTATAGTTGAGGACAGAAAATAGTTTTGTTTTTGATAGAGAAGTAGCAGTAAAACTTTTTTTTAATGTCGACCCGGATTTTTATTTATTTCTTGCTAGTTTTATTTTTTTGGATTACTAAACTAAAGATTTATTTTCCTGAATTACTAAATTAAATTTTTATTTTTTTAAATTACTAAAGAAAAGTTTTATTTGTATAAATTACTAAAGTAAAGTTTTACTTTTCTGAATTACTAAATTACATTTTTATTTTTATGAATTACTAAAGTAAATTTTTATAGATTACTAAAATAAAGTTTTATTTTTATAAATTACTAAAGTAAATTTTTATTTCATCAATTACAAAAATAAATTTTTATTTTTATGAATTACTAAAGCAAAGTGTTTTTAATGAATTACTAAAAGAAATTTTTATTTTTATAAATTACTGAAGTTAAGTTTTATTCGTATGAATTACTAAAGTAAAGTTTCATTTTTATAAATCACTAAAGTAAAGTTTTATTTTTATAAATCACTAAAGTAAAGTTGTATTTTTATGAATTACTTAAATAAAGTTTCATTGTATAAATTATTAAAGTAAAATTTTATTTTTATGAATTACTAAAGTAAAGTTTTATTTTTATAAATCACTAAAGTAAAGTTGTATTTTTATGAATTACTAAAATAAAGTTTCATTGTATAAATTATTAAAGTAAAATTTTATTTTTATGAATTACTAACGTAAAGTTTTATTCAATGAATTATTAAAATAAAGTTTTATTTTATGAATTACTAAAATATTTTTTCTGAATAAATAAGTAAAGTTTTATTTTTATGAATTACTAAAGTGAAGTTATATTTTCATAAATTGCTGTAGTAAAGTTTTTTTTATATAAATTAATAGAGTAAAGGTTCATTTTTCTGAATAAATAGTTTTATTTTATGAATTACAAAAGGAAACTTTTATTTTATGAATTACTAAAGGAAACTTTTATTTTAGGAATTACTAAAGTTAAGTTTCATTTTATGAACTACTAAAACAAAGTTTTATTTTTATGAATTACTAAAATAAAGTTTTATTTTTCTGAATAAATAAAGTAAAGTTTTATTTTCATGAATTACTAAAGTAAATTTTTATTTATGAATTATTAAAGTTAGGTTTTATTTTAGGAATTACTGATGTAAAGTTTTTTCTGAATAAATAAAGTTTTTTTACAAATTACTAAAGTTCAGTTTTATTTTATAAATTACTAAAGTTAAGCTTTATTTTATGAATTACTAAAGGAAAGTTTTATTTTTATAAATACTTAAGAAAAGTATTTTTCTGAATACATAATGTTTTATTTTTTGAATACTATAATTTTTTTATGAATAAATTTAAAAAAGTTTTATTTTATGAATTACTAAAGTAAAGTTTTATTTTATGAATTACTAAAGTAAAGTTTTATATTATGAATAAATAAGTTTAATTATTATGAATTACTTAAGGAGAGTGTAACGCCACCTAACTGTAGAAAATATAATAAATGTTGGTCTTGACACGAGAAATGGAATTATGCTCT
The DNA here is from genome assembly GCF_053919585.1 of Euprymna scolopes. Taxonomy (NCBI): domain Eukaryota; kingdom Metazoa; phylum Mollusca; class Cephalopoda; order Sepiida; family Sepiolidae; genus Euprymna; species Euprymna scolopes. Next base: position 2,388,033 of record NC_136527.1, read on the forward strand.
TCTGATTTTAACTCGATTAAACAGTGTGGAACGATAAAATTGTCACCCTAGGAAAGACGACATGATTCCATCTCCGTTTGATGAAAACCGTTTTTCTTTTGTTGCAGACCATCTACTTGGCCCTGTCGGTGGGGCATTAGAATACGCCGACTGCCCCACCCCCTACAGAGGGTAAAAGTCCCTCAATATGGGTCCTGGATATGACCTTAAATTATATCCAGTGGTGAGGCCCCAGCTTGTTGGCTTTGGGGAGTGTGGAGCCGCCCTTTAATTACCATTGCTCCCAGGTCCACTCTGACCCGGAGTGGTAGTACCTGTTAGGGTCCCAACTATGGGTTAAATAGAAACCAACGTGAAAACAACAAATATATTCTGTTAAAAAAATTTTCTTCAAAATCTTTGGATTCGGCATTAAATAACCCGGAAAGGGTTGATATGCCGTAAAACAAAAACAACCAACCAACCAGACCATCTACTAGTTGGTTAGTTGTATACAAATCTCAAGAGTGATAGGAGCCTTCTATCATATCTGAAAGTTGCACGATGTTCAATGAGCGATATCGGAGATGCGCCACTGTACAACTCATGCTCTCTACCGATCCAAGTTATGACAACAGGACCATTGCCAGCACCCTCAAGATGCAAATCAACGTTTGAGGGCACAGCTCAATGATGTTTACGACCATTGTTATTGTCTTTGGTGTGGTTTCAAGCGAGGGCCACATCATGCCACCTCACATCTTCGAAGTGGCCGGATGCCTGTTTCCCACCTGACTACACCTTGGATGTCTTCAAGTCCAATATAAACAAATTCCTGATAAACCGCCCCCTTAAGTAAGACACTTTATCAAATCTTCAATACTAACGATTACTACGATACTATCCCATTGATTACTGTACACGCAATAACCCTTATCCCCGAGTGGCCTCCGGGCCTTGATAAGTGGTGGCTTGTAAAAAAAAAAAGTTATTCAAAACTGTAAAAATACAGAGGGGAACGAAAAAATTGTCGCCCGAGAAAAGACGACATGATTCCATTTCCGTTTCTCACGCTGTCTACCGATTCAAGTTATGGCCACAGGATCATTATCGGCACCCTTAAAATGCAAATCTGGACGGTTCAACATTTGGAGTGCACATGTGGAGGTAGTAGAGTTGAAGCCCAAGTCCGAGAAGACCACCAGGAAGACCTAAACCAAGGAGTTCACCGAATTTTTTGAAGCAAACCCTAAAAAGTAAAATATGCTTGGTTCTTTCAGGATAATCACTGGCCGCGCACCCTCCGGGGCCCGGGTGACAAGATCGAGGTGTAGTATCTGTTTCGACAGATACTGCAAGCAAAGACCAGATGTGGGGGCAAGCCCACATACCTGACCTTTAACCAGCTCCCATTTCCCACCTCTCGGGAGCTGGTCCCCTTTTTCCCTTCCCCCTCCCTTCACTCCTCACATTAAAAATTGGCCTTGTGCCTAATTTGCTCGGTGGGGGAGCAAATAAATACCCACTGTATTGCCATGAATAACACGAACATTGGCCTTCCGGACAAGATCAAAGTGTAGTATCTATTCCGGCAGATACTGCAAGCAAAGACCAGATGTGGGGGTAACCCCACGTATCAGACCTTGATCAATGTAGAGGCAACCCTTCATACCAATTGTCACTATCCAGCTCCCCTACTCCCTGGGGAGTTGGTCCCCATTTCCCCTTCTCTCCTCACTTTAAAAATCGGCTTTGTGCCTAATTTGCTCGGTGGGGGAGCAAATAAATACCTCAAAGTGTAGTATCTGTTCTTCAGATGCTGCACTTCAATTTCTTGTTCTCTGTCGGTGGAGGAGAAATCCTTCACGACTGAGACAATTTTTTATTTCCTTTTCTCCACGTTAAAAAACGACCCTGGTGTCTAACTCTGTCCCGTGGGGAGGCATTGTAAATAGGAACACGAACGTGCCCAAAGTTATGAAAACATAGTTTCTGGCCATTGGTATGGTCTTTGGTGTGGTTTCAAGTGAGGGCCATATCATGCTACCTCACATATTCAAGTGGTTGAAATTCAGTATAATTTGATTAAGGTGCGGCTCAATAAGTACTTGTTTACATTGGACTTGAATACGACCATAATTGTAGTCAGCTAGGTATTTCTATGAAGTAAGCTTGCGTTCATAGCACAGGCGAATAGTGGGGTGGTTGGGATTCTTGAGAGTATTGCATTACGCTAAGTAGAAATGATTATTTCTTTCACCAAAGGACTAAACTAATTAAACATATATGTAAACTGTTGCATGTTTCAGCATGTGCGTTGACAATCATGGGACTGTTAACCTATATTTGCCTAGTCCACACACACACACACACACACACACACACACACACACACACACACACACACACACACACACACACATATATATACATTAAGATATATATATATATATATACATATACATTAAGATATATATCTATGCATATATATATATATGCATAGATCATCGTATAACGATTAAATCACTCTCTGACTGACGTAAATGAACATTTAAAATTAAGATGTTTAAAGTCAACGTTATTTCACGCGGTTTATGGTAGCCGAATTGATTAGGTCTTCGCTAATCGAGCCAGAGTCTCGTGTTGCGGGTTTAGAATCGTTCGACTGGTATTAATCGTGACACCCTGCACTGAAGATTCCCGAAAGGATGAAACACTAGTGTCTGTAGGTATTTAATTATTATAGTAAAAATGATTTATATATATATATATATATATATATATATATATATATATATATATATATATATATATATATATCTATATATATATATATATATATATATATATATATCTATATATATATATATATATATATAAAATGTCTGCAGTTGGTGTGTACATGTGCGTATCGCCTCTTTGTTCTTCTAACGCCGCTAAACCCTGGACTTGATCAAAGTGAGCGGCGACTGGTGTTCCACAAAAAGTCTCACTCATTAAGCAATGACGTAAGCAAGTCAAGGGGGAAAGAGGCGGGACAAAAGCAGACCGTCGTTTTTCCCGCGCCTTTTGAAGCGCGCTTTTGGCGGTGTGTCGGATTTCATCAAAAGATACGCGCACACACACACACACACACACACACACACACACACACACACACACACACACGCGCGCGCGCATATATATATATATATATATATATATATATATATATATATATATATATATATATATATATATATGAGAAGCGGAAATATAGGTAAGTGGAAAGAGAGAAAGATAAAGAGAGATGAAGAGAGAGGGAGTAAAGGGAAAGAAAAAGAGTGAAAAAGAGATAAGAAGTAAGAGAGAGAGGGGGGTAGACAGACAGACAGACAGGATGTGTGTGTGTGTGTGTGTGAGAGAGAGAGAGAGAGAGAGAGAGAGAGAGAGAGAGAGTTGATACAGATACAGGTTGGAACGATAAAGTTGTCGCCCTAAAGAAAACAACACTACAGCTTTATTTCAAAACTTTTATTGAAAAAATCAATTCAGATAGCTTGATTATGTAATAGAGCTGACGTTTATTCAATGTAACCGTCTTCAGCCTCAATAACCGCCTTGATATGGGTTCAGAACAAGAAGCGTGCCTTTTCCCCAAGCGCGGACAGGTGCTCGGTGAATACTCGGTGGATGGCGGCGATCAGGCTAGCTTTGGTGTTGTGGGAGGTCATGTTGGTGATGTTCTCGACGTATGACTAGACGAAGTAGTCTAGCGGGTTCAGCTCGGAGGAGGAGGAGGAGGAGGGGACAGTAATAGAAAGGTACAAAGTCGTAGCACTCCTTCTGTAGCCAAGCCTGAGTCTCTTTGGACTTGTGGGCCGGCACCAAATCCTGCTGCCACCCCCAGGGTTTTCCAGCAGCCACCTGAATGCACCAGGGGATCACCACACTCTTCAGCACATCCAGGTGCACATTGGTGTTGACTTTCAACCCGACTTCGAAGATGTGAGGTGGCATGATGTGGCCCTTAATTGAAACCACACCAAAGACCATAACCGTGTCCAGAAACTTTGTTTGCATGCCCCTGGGCAGGTCCCTGTTATTCGTGGCAATCCAGCGATGCATTTTGAGGGCTCTGGCAATGGTCCTGTTGTCATAACTTTAATCACTACAGAGCATGAGTTGCACAGCGGCGCATCTCTGGTCTCGCTCGTTGAACATTGTGTCACTTTCAGACATGATAGAAGGCTCCTAGCACTCTTGGGAGTTGTACACAACTGGTTAAGTAGTAGAAAAAAAAAGAAAAGAAAACCGGTTTTCATTAAATGGAAATGGAATTATGTCGTCTTTTCTAGGGCGACGATTTTATTTAATTTCAGCTGATGTAATCGCCGAGCTTATTCAGGTCCGTTGAGACCTGACGCAATTGATAAAAGTGTGAGGTTATAATTATATTTATAATTCTAATTCCAGACGTTATTAATTAAGGTATCAATAAAAACTAGAAAGAGGGAGAAAAAGAAATAGAGAGGAAGAGAAAGAGAGAGAGACAGAGAGAGAGAGAGAGAGAGAGAGAAAGTAAAGAGACAGAGAGAGAGAGAGAAAAAAAGAAAGGAGGATAGAAAGAGAGGAAGAGAGAGTGAAAGAGAAAGAGAGAGAGATTAAAAGAGAGAGAGAGAGAGGGAAAGAAAATAAGAGGCAGAGAAAGAGATAGAAAAAGAAAGGATGATAGAAATAAAGAGAGAGCAAGAGAGAGAGAGAGACTAAGAGAGGAAGAGAAAGAGAAAGAGAAGAAATAAAAGATAGAAATAGAGAGAGAAAGAAAGAGAGTAAAGTAGATTAAAATCACCGAAGTTAAGCATCAATGAGGCTGGTCAGTACCAGATGGGTGACCATTTAGAACTTCCAGTGCTGTACAGAATTTTTGTAGGAATTTTTGACACCCCTAATACGAAACTGCGAATAAAATATAAAAAAACTCGTAATTTCTCTTTTAAAAGTGAGTTGTTTATTTTCTTTATGGATTATACTTCCAAAATAATCTACAAAAGTTGTATACAAAATAATAGAAATATTATTTTTTGTTTTTTAAAAAACATTTTTTACGTAATGAAATCAATTGAATTTTACGAGTTAAGTATTTTTCAATTTTTAAAACTTTAAAAATCTATCAAAATTTTTCTATTGATTCTATTTTTACGATATTTTCAGGGCCAATGTGAAATTTTATGCTCTTTCCAATAAACCAAATATATTTTAGACAAACGTTTTTTTTTAATTCACGCCGCCCCCATTTTTAAATGTCTATTAAAACGTAAATAATTAATTTACTCAACAGAATTTTATATATCACAAATGTAAGATAAAAGATCAATAAATAATATATTCAAATTTAAAACAACAAAAAAAGAAGTGTTTTTTTAGAAATTTTCCTATAAAGTCCGAAGTTTAAAACCTTTTTATTAAAAACCACTTTTTTTTTTAAAAAATGAAACCATGTCCCTTTAATTGAAAAAAAATTAGGGTTTGAATTACATTTTCGAGTAGTTATAAGTTTGGAAGGACAGGGGGTCGAATTATTCAATATTTTTTCACGCATTCGTAAGGTCAGTTTCTGACACACCTAGTGCTGTACGGGCTCCCCACTTTTAACTGTGCATTCATTTCAGTCGATTAAGGAGGAATTATGGATGGGGAAACTGTTTTTACCTAATTTAATTTTTAAATTTTAATTTCTTTCTATTTCAATGTTTCTTTTAGTCTAAAACGAAATGAGGAAGTAAATATTTTTTGACAGAGTCTGTCTTTAAAAATCTATCAAAAATCAAGTAATTATCCAATCACTACGAAATTTTCACTGATTATTAAATTACGAATGAACTTTATAATTGTGTACGTTTTTTTATAAGCAATATTAATATCTACAAACCCCCTTTTATTTGTGGGTAGAAATATGCCTAAAATAATTAGCCGAAACTGAAAAAAATATATTGTATTGTGAACAGAGTGAGGATTGTAGCTAAAACAAACAAAAAAAATAACAGCGCACGCATCAGATTTTAAGGTTGAAAACCCGAATTTAGAATGCGTCTAAATTTTCATCTTTTGTGTTTTGAATTGTGAAATTCATTGAATGTGTTAATAATAATTATTATCTTTCAGATTAGCTAAAAATAAATTATATTTTCATTATTTTTGCGAAAGACACTACTTTGAAATCTTTGAAATTAATAATTTTATAAATTATATATATATTATAATTTTTATAAATTAATAATTTTCTTTTAGTGAGCCCAATATTGCTAATTATAATAGGAAATGCTTTGAAGAATCGATACCAAAAGAGAAAAAAATAACTGCGCATTTTGCTAAAAATACGTTAATTTCTTTCGGCAATCCCTGTTAATTCACTTATGCTGATCCAAGCGTGATACTAGATGCAGGAGTTGTTTTCAACAGATACGACGCCTAGCATTCCCAAAATGGTCACTCGTCTGGTACTGGCCAGTCTCATTGTTGCTTAACGTATGGGGTTAGGTAGGCAACAATATATATATATATATATATATATATATATATATATATATATATATATATATATATATATATATATATATATATATACTTCATTAAGCCGGTATTTTATACGTTTCATTTGGCGATTAAATGACGGATTTTATTCTTTTTTCATAAGCGATATATATATATATATATATATATATATATATATATATATATATATATATATATATATATATATATCGCTTATGAAAAAAGAATAAAATGCTAATTTTCTAAAGCATTCTTTGTCTTGCTTAGAATAAAAATTATTTGGTATGAAACTCAACCATTTCATTTCATTTCAATGAGAGTTTTTTGAAATTCAGTGAATTACAATTTTATTTATTTGCTCTATCTTGCATATCGAGCAATTCTTGTTTACATGGGATAACTTATAGAACATTACTGCCAGTAATATTTTGTAAACCGACAATCTCACGTTTCCATAACAACTGATTGTTAAATAAAAACTATTCTGAAGAGTATATATATATATATATATATATATATATATATATATATATATATATATATATATAGTTAGTAATTTATAAAATATATATGGCGATTAAGCTACACTGCATATTCTGCGTTTCATCCAACTATAGGATTCGTCAGGCTTATGCGCGAATTCTGTCGTTGCTTCTTGTTTTTATATATGTTGAGGATTTCTAGTTGGCCAATCAGCTTTCTAGTGTCCACCGCGCCCCTTCCTATCAGCCAATGGGTATGCATTTTATCAAACAAAGGATCTGTTTTAGAACTAGGTTAGTGGTTTTAGGTGGCCGTTCTCCTTTTTTTTATACATATAAATATACCTATGTGTACACAATAATGCACATATATATACATATATACATCTATATATATATATATATATATATATATATATATATATATATATATATATATACATATATGTGTGTGATCGTTTATGTATATTCATGTTTATTTAATTTATTTATTTGTTTGTTTTCTATTGTTATTGTTAGTTTTAAAGCTATTTTGTATCGCTATCCTAGAGTAAGTTTTATTTTGTGAAATTGTCTCAGTCGTGAAGGATTTCTCACTAACCGAGAACAAAAAAATTGAAGTGTAGATTCAGAACAGATGCTACACTTTGGGTTATGGATGTTTTTTTTACTCTGAAAAGTTTACAAACAAAAGAGAAATAAAAAAATTAGGCACAAGGCCACACAAAAATTGGGGAGGGGAGTGTCTATGATCATCCTCGTCCCTATACCTTTGCTAGTCAATGCTTTATCCTAGCTAAAGTTCTCATTCACCACAATACCTCAAGCACACCGGGGGAAGTCCTACCTAAGATTCCCAAATCATATCGTGTGTTTTTTATTATAATTTTATTTTTTTTACATCGGCTCGGAGACAACTCGAGGATAAGGGTTAAGAGTGTACAGTAGTCAATTGGACAATATAGTAATCGTTAGTAATGGAAATTCGGTAAAGTTGTTAACTTAAGTGGAACGACTCATCAAGAACTTGTTTACGTTGGACTTGAAGACAACCATACTGTAGTCAGCTGGAAAACGGAAGACAATTCCACAGGCGTGCAATTCTAAGAAAGAAGCTTTGTTCATGGAATCTACGTTTAGGTTTAGGCACAGATAAAGAGTGGGGAAATTACTCACGCGGGTTTCAGCTAGACCAGTGTTTCTTGTGAAAATTTGGCGAGGGGGAGACCATAGATCGAAGCTCAGTCGAGCACTTGCCATAAAAATAACGATAAAGCAGAGACAAACTCGCAACATCTCTTCTGCGAACACACATACATACATACATTTTCGCTTTTATATCTATAGATTTCTGTGAATATATATATATATATATATATATATATATATATATATATATATATATATATATATGAACAAATGATTAATAGAACATGTTAAAAGACATCTTGAAAAAGAGTTAAAAACATATTTAATTTTAAAAAAAGGAAGCACAAGATAAGTGGATAGTCCTTAATCCGCGGAGTTTCGAAGAAATACTCTCCTTCTCATCAGAGGGCAGGAATTAGCAAAATGCAGGATCGGATTTTGCATATAAAAGTATTTAATGAAACTACAAGTAAGTCAAAGATCTTACTTGGTTAAAAAAAGGGTGAGGTAAGGGGAACAGGAGGCAAAAGAAAAATAATAAAAAGATTTCACATGAATGGATGAATGGATAGTCCGGTGAAGGGTATATATATATATATATATATATATATATATATATATATATATATATATATATATATATATATATATATATATATACACGGCATAATCACGTTGACAGACCGGTTCTCTGCAGATCACCGACGTTAAGCAACATTGACCCTGGCTAGTACCAGATGGGTGACTATTTGGGAATTCTAGGCGCTGTATGTGCTTTCCGCTTATCTCGGCATTGTTTCCAGTTGTTCTGAACCTCCACTTGCTACTGGTATATTTCTTTTTACATGGGGGTCACCACTTATCAAGGCCCGGAGGCTACTCAGGGATAAGGGTTATTGCGTGTACCGTAATCAATGAGATAGTATTGTAATGTCGACTCAGGAGAGGTGTGGTTGGCGATTGCGCAACTCGTGTCACAAAAATTTCACGCGCAGGTATCCATAGTCTGTCAAGACTGAAGGATGCCTTTTATGTATCGATTAAATCAAACAGTAGGGCAGTAGTAGCATCTGTGCTTGGCGGTGTTATTAAAAACGATCTAACTTTAAAAATCTTTCAAACTAGATGTTGAAATCATCGCTTCCGCCCCTACCGTCACCAGCAAGGCAGGATTAGCACCAATCCATTCGGCAATGAAGAGTAGTCGGAAGCAATACTGGCTCTGAGTGACACGCTACATTACCTGAGGAAGAGATGGTGGTAGGCACCGGGTTTGTGGCCAGGGGATGAGGATTGTGTGGAAGGAGGAGGGTTGGAGTTTGCTGGACAGTCGAATATTTTAATCGCGAAAGATGAAAAGAGGGCGTTTATCAGAAGGTTTCCTAAGTATGCACAGGTGGCAGGGATAGGCAGTGTTATGCTATCAAGCGTTGTCCCTCCCCCACTCTTTTTATTTTCATGTCTCTATATATAAAACTCGATGTCTGTATGTATGTGTGTTCGTTTGCCCTATTTGTATGTTCCGTTTGATTTGTTCGTTTAATTGTTTCTGGCTCTATTATTAAAACAAATATGAGGGGAAAACAAATGAACGCATATCCAAGAAAATGGCAGAAACACTAGAGGATGACCTCCAATCCGTAGTGGAATGGGGACAAAAATGGTTGGCCACATTCAATGCTGCTAAGACTAAGCTTGTTTCCTTCAATAACTACAAGAAACCTTCTCTACCACCAATAGCAATGGCCAAGACACATTGCCTGAAAGTACTTCTTTTAAACTCCTCGGCCTAACGTTTACAGGGAATATGAACTGGAATAGATACATTGAGAGCATTGCCAAGGCTGCTGCAAGGAAGGTTGGCTCCCTCTACCGTGCTAGAAAACTACTTACGCCTGACAGTATCCTATACCTCTATAAGGCAACCATTCGCCCATGTATCGAGTACTGTTGTCACATCTGGGCTGGTGCATCTGCTGCTTGTCTCTCGCTCCTGGACAGGGTTCAAAAGAGAGTCGCCAACCTGATAGGTTCTGAGCTGTCATCTAGGCTTCAGCCTCTGCCCCATCGACGAGATGTTGCATCCCTCTGCCTGTTCTACAAATACTTCAATGGTGAATGCTCTGACGAACTGCAAACACTTGTACCTCCCCGACGTAACTACCCCCGACAAACCCGACAAGCTACTAAGTCTCATCCCTTTACAGTAGAGATCCCTAGGTGCAAGAAAGCCTTTTACTCCAATAGTTTCTTCCCCAGAACTGCGGGTCTTTGGAACTCCCTTCCGGGATTCTGCTTTCCCAACTGCACTGATATGCAGAAGTTCAAGTGTAATGTTAACAAACATCTTTCTACTCATCTCCCTTTATAATGACCCCGCTAATTTTTTTGTTTACATAGGCATCACCACATTATCAAGGCTAAGAGGCCACTCAAGGATAAGGGTTAAAGAGTGTACAGTAGAAATTGGACAATATAGTAATCATTAGTAATGAAAATTTGGTAAATTTGATAACTCATATGGAGCGGCTCATCAAGAACTTATTTACGTTAGACTTGAACACAACCATATTGTAGTCAGACGGAAAGCAGGAAAACGGAAGACAATTCCACAGGCGTGCAATTCTAAGAAAGAAGCTTTGTTCATGGAATCTACGTTTAGGTTTAGGCACAGATAAAGAGTGGGGGGAATTATTGATAGTGTTTACAGCTAGACGAGTGTTTCTTGTGAAAGTTTGGGGGGGACCATAGATTGAAGCTCAGTCGAACACTTTCCATGAAAATAACGATACATCAGAGACAAACTCGCAACATCTGTTCTGTGAGATAGAGGTTGCAAGGAGGAGAAAAGGACATCTCCTACGAGGCTACGAAGTCTATTTTGAACTTTATCAAGGCAGGACAAGTCCTTTCTAGCAGCTCCTGCCCAGATGTGGCAACAGTATTCCATCCTTGGGCGTACCTGGCTCTTATATAGATAGAGAATAGCATCAGCAGTGAGATATTTACCGGATCGATTGAAAGATCCCACCATTTTTCCAGCGGCCTTGGCAACAGATTTGATGTACGTATTCCATTTAAGATCAGGAGTGATGGTCAAGCCCAGAAGCTTGTCAAAACTAGAGTCCCTAATAGTAGCCCCCTGCTTCAAAGTGGCACTGTGCCTTGTTTGGGGTGAAAATTGAATTAAAAAAAAAATTGGTTATTGAGCTTTGTTTCCTTCCGAAATTCGATTGCCACAAGAAGAATTATCCTTGTGGTAGTCGAATTTCGGAAGAAAACGAAGCTCAATAATCAAAAGTTTTCATAACAGAGCCACAAATAATTAAACGAACAAATCAAACGAAACACACAAACAGCACAAACAAACACATATACGTTGAGAGCATCCACCATCAAAATATTTGTAGAACAGGCAGAGGGATGCAATATTTCAGGACCTATCAGGCTGGCGACTCTCTTTTGAACCCTGTCCAGGAGCGAGAGACTAGTAGCAGATGCACCAGGCTAAATATGACAATAATACTCTATGCATGGGTGAATGGTGACCTTGTAGAAGTACGGGATACATTTAGGCGTATGTAACCTTTTTTGTTTTAAATTTGAATATATTATTTATTGATCTTTTTTCCTCAATTTGTGATATATAAAACTTTGGTGAGTAAATTAATTATTTACTTTTTAATAGACATTTGAAAATGGGGGTGCGTGAATTTAAAAAAAACGTTTGTCTAAAATATTACATTCAGTTTATTGGAAAGAGCATAAAATTTCACATTGACCCTGAAAATATCGTAAAAATAGAATCGATAGAAAAATTTTGATAGATTTTTAAAGCTTAAAAATTGAAAAATACTGAACTCGCAAAATTCAATTGATTTCATTACTATTAAAAAAAAATATTTCTATTACTTTTTATAAAACTTTAATAGTTTATTTTGGAAGTATAATCCATAAAGAAAATAAACAACCCACTTTTAAAAGAGAGATGACGAGTTTTTTATATCTTATTTGCAGTTTCGTGTTAGGGGTATCAAAAATTCCTACAAAAATTCTGAGACACCTCGCAATGCTCTTAATGTATGTGTTCCAAATAATATTCCTTGTAAACGATTTCAAATGGATTGAGAAGGTTTGTTGTAATCATTGAAGAAATAAGCATTGGCATCATCGAATGTGACCATCGATTTTTGTCCCCATTCCATTGGAGGTCTTCCTCTAGTATTTCTGCCATTTACTTGGCTATGCATTCATTTTTTCCCCTCGTGTCTGTTATAGAATGTGGAGTCATCAGCATACTTGGCTATGCGTTCATTTGTTTTCCCCTCGTGTCTGTTATAGAATGTGGTGTCATCAGCATATATATATATATATATATATATATATATATATATATATATATATATATATATATATATATATATACTTGGCTATGCGTTCATTTGTTTTCCCCTCGTGTCTGTTATAGAATGTTGTGTCATCAGCATATATATATATATATATATTGGCTATGCGTTCATTTGTTTTCCCCTCGTGTCTGTTATAGAATGTTGTGTCATCAGCATATATATATATATATATATATATATATATATATATATATATATATGCTGATGACACCACATTCTATAACAGACACGAGGAGAAAACAAATGAACGCATAGCCAAGGAAATGGCACCGGCCAATTGAAAGGCACCGGTCAGTACTTAGTGACCATAGCAAATGTTCTTAATTTACAGACTCCAAGACAAGAAACTAAATTCTCAAGTACCTTATTCCATAAAAACCAAAAGATAGGTTGGATAAGGGGAAAGGGAAATGAAAAAGATGTTTATTATCTTCAAAGACCTCACTTGTCCTCTGACCGTTTTTATGACTCCCACCCAGGTTACATTCTAACTTGGCAAACGAAATAGGAAAATGTATTTGGTTGAAATATCAGTTTCGACGGTAATTCTTGGCCTGAAGACGTAATCCCCCAACGCGGGTGATTACAGAAACATGTATGCACATATGTAGCCATTAATGTTTGTATAAATAAATTTAATATACCTGCTCTGTTCACTCATTGAGCACTCTTTTGGTAGACACATGTTGTTTCATTGGATGTACTTCTAGGAAACTAAACTCTACTGGCTATATATATATATATATATATATATATATATATATATAAAATGAAAATTACAATTGAATTTACCAAAATGAACCAAGATGGTAAAATTAAAGTAAATTATAAATATTAAAGAATTAATATTTATAAAAATATCTCAGCCAGATATAAAAGCTCGATAAAACCAGATAGGAAATAGAGCTTATAATATGAGCAAACAGTTAATAAAATTTGTTAAAAAAACACTTTGAAATGAGTTAAAAACATATTTAATCTGAAAAGGAAACACTAGATAAATGGATAGTCCTTAATCCGCGGAGTTTCGAAGGAATACTTTCCTTCTCATCAGAGGGTAGGAATTGGCAAAATGCAGGATCGGATTTTGCATGCATATATATATATATATATATATATATATATATATATATATATATATATATATATATATATATATATATTGATGACAGCGTATCTATATATCTATAAAAGTGAAAGTGTCTGTCTGTCTGTGTACTGTGTATCTGTGTGTCTGTGTCTGTACATTTCCCTACGCAATAGTTATCAATTTTTAGTCTACAGACTCGAAATTTGATATACAGGGTACTGAGATTTGGGAAAATCGTTGTGATCGGTTTTCGGCCAGAAATTTGGCGGATAAGGGGTCAAAGTTCAACGATTTGACCTTTGAGAACTCTACCAAACTCCTCCGACAATTTTAGGTCTAAACACTTGAAATTTTAGATATAGGTTCCTTGGACATGGATCTAACTTAATAACTCAATTTTAGTCGAAAACAATAAACTTTAAGGGTAATAATAGGGGTCAAAGTTAAAAAAATTGACTTTTTTTTTTGCTCAGCATACACTTCAAAACACCCGGGCAACGCCAGGCAGCCATGCTAGTATATATATATATATATATATATATATATATATATATATATATATATATATATATATATATATATATATATTGATGACACCACACTCTTTAACAGGGACACATTCCATCTAAGGTTCTTTTTTTTTTTTTTACAACAATTCTACAAAAAAAAAAAATTCTATTCCTCTTTACAGACGTATATCCTTGAAAAAGTTCGTCTTTTTGCATTTCGTGATTTTTTCTTTTATATTTTAGACGTAATCTACTACACTAGTTTACTCTAATTAGTTCTTCTCTCATAAAATGTATATACATGTATATATGACATCTAATTTACATAAGGGAAACACGCTGCTCTCCCCCATCATCATATATAGCCCCAGTCCTCCGACTCTCTCGTCAGTGACCGTCCCTCTTGAAGAAGCCCGCATAGGTCGGGCGAAACGTTGAGTATCCAGGTCCTTCCCCCTCCATTTTATTTCACACACACACACACATATATATATATATATATATATATATATATATATATATATATATATATATATATATATATATATATATATATGTTGATGACACCACACTCTATAACAGGGACACATTCCATCTAAGGTTCTTTTTTTTTTTACAACAATTCTACAAAAAAAAAAATTCTATTCCTCTTTACAGACGTATATCCTTGAAAAAGTTCGTCTGTACGAAAATCGCTTTGGGTTTCGTTCTTTTTGCATTTCGTGATTTTTTCTTTCCCTTTTTTTTTTTCTTAATCGACTTATTTATTTTATAACATTCCGAATAGTGTGCACTTTTTTCTTGGGTTGTATTATACTTCGTGATTTTTTTAATCGACTTTTGTATTATTTTTTTTAACATTCGATTATGGTTCAACTATTTCTCAATATATATATATATATATATATATATATATATATATATATATATATATATATATAGCCCCTTTAAGAAATTCGTTTCTTACCGTTGAGCACTTTCAGTTGAATTAAAAAGTCGGCCAATTTAGCTCTTATGCGTAGATCATCGTATAACGATTTGATCACTGTCTGTCTGACGTAATGAACATTTAAATTAAAATGTTTAAAATTCAACGCTATTTCACACGGTTAATAGTAGCCGAATGGATACGGCCTCCGCTAATCGAGCCAGAGATGTCTCGTGTCGCGGGGTTCGAATCGTTCGACTGGTAGTAATCGTGACACCCTGCACTGAAGAATCCCGAAAGGATGAAACACTAGTGTCTGTAGGTATTTAATTATTATAGTAAAAAAATAATTATATATATATATATATATATATATATATATATATATATAGTGAGAGTGTCTGTGTGTGTGTGTGTCTGTCTGTGTACATTTCACTACGCAATAACTCTGCCAATTTTTAGTCTACAGACTCGAAATTTGATATACAGGGTACTGAGATTTGGGAAAATCAATTTGATTTGTTTTCGGCCAGACATTTGGCTGTTAAGAGGTCAAATTTCAACGATTTGTCCTTTGAGAACTCTACCAAACTCCTCCGACAATTTTAGGTCTAAACACTTGAAATTTTAGATATAGGTTCCTTAGACATGGATCTAACTTAATAACTCAATTTGAGCCCAAAACAATAAATTTTAAGGGGTCATAATAGGGGTCAAATAAAAAAAAAAATTACCGTTTTTTTTTTTTTTTGCTCAGCATACACCTCTAAACACCCGGGCAACGCCAGGCTGAAATGCAAGTGTATATATATATATATATATATATATATATATATATATATATATATATATATATATATATATATATATATATTGTGTACAGAAAGTTGTTAGATGAGAAAAATCATTGGTACCGTCGGTTTCAAGCCCGATAATAAGGACCGTTTAAGGTATCCTTATCAAGCTCTCTTCAGCCAATATTCTATTTTATAACCGGAAGTGTGAAATACCTCGCGAGTTCACGTTTAAATCTCGTTTTGTTAACCCCCACCCCGCGTTTTTTTTTTCGGATGATGATGATTTCATTAACTTTAAACTTTGAATTATTTAAATTTAAAATCAAATTTCGAAAAAAAATTTTCCCTTATATAAATCGATTTTAATTTGAACCCAAATTAATTTAAAAATCTAATTTTTCTTATATATAAAAAAAACCCTTAAAATTTATATTGGTATCGGTTAAAAACTTAAAATTTCGTTTAATTATATCGAATTGCGTTTACAAATGTCTAAAATACGTTCAAAGTTTAAAAAAAAAAATTTAATTCACGCTTCCGGTTATAAAATAGACGAATATTGTCTGAAGAGAGCTTGATAAGGATGCCTTAAACGGTCCTTATTATCGGGCTTGAAACCGACGGTACCAATGCTTTGTCTCATCTAACAACTTTCTGTACACAAAATATAAATACGCTCTTACATTTCGTATTTTCCTTTTAATTGAGCACTCTGTTGAATTTCTTTTTCCAAAAAACCTAATCATATATATATATATGAAATTTAGAATATAGAATATTGAAAATGATATATATTTATATATCTATATATCTATAAAAGTGAAAGTGTCTGTCTGTCTGTGTGTCTGTGTGTCTGTCTGTCTGTGGACATTTCCCTACGCAATAACCCTGTCAATTTTTAGTCTATAGACTCGAAATTTGAAATACCGGGTACTGAGATTTGGGAAAATCGATGTGACGGGTGTCAGCCAGAAATTTGGCTGTTAAGGGGTCAAATTTCAACGATTTGACTTTTAAGAACTCTACCAAACTCCTCCGACAATCTTGGGTCTACACCCTTGAAATTTTAGATATAGGTTCCGTGGACATGGATCTAACGTAATAACTTGATTTGAGGCCAAAACAATAAATTTTCAGGGGTCATAATAGGGGTCAAAGTTTAAAAAATTACCCCCCCTTTTTTTTTTGCTCAGCATACACCTCTAAACACCCGGGCAACGCCGGGTACCCATGCTAGTATATATATATATATATATATATATATATATATATATATATATATATATATATATATATATATATAGATGTTTTGTTTTGGTTTTAGCTATATGTTTTGAATGAATTCAATTATTTACGAAAGTGCATTTTTACCTAAATGCAAGTTGTGAATAATTTTCCCTTTTAACCAATTTGGTACCCCCACATGGGGAGCGGTATATATTATTTTTATCAATCAATGATTATTTTGCCCTTAACTTATCAGGAGAAATAGCATCTAGAAATCCATCAAAAGAAAATAAAGTGCATACGCGCAAATTCGAAAATTGGAAGAAAATTTATTATTTTTTAAAATTTCTCAACCATCAAAAGAACGAAGTAGAAAGACAAAAGAGACGATTCTCTAGTGAAAAACAACGTAATACGAAAGAACGAAAAACTTTCTTTGAAAATCTCTGGAACCTTAAATCTCAGAAAAAAAAGGCAAACCCACCAGAAAAAAACTAACACTTAAGCAAAACCAAGCACTCAAAAACATCCCAAATAAGAACAACAAGAGTATAAAAAAAATAAAAGAAACAAAGACGCAAAAGTTACTAAATGTATGTATGTATGTATGTATGCATGTGTCAGGTCATGTCATATGCTACTGGTACCATGTAACCCAGTACTACCTGCCTCATGGTCGGGTCACCGGCGACTAAACTGGTTCCCCCACCAGACTTGTTTGATGAGGAGGGCGGCTAGTCTCCCTGAAGGATTAAAAACAAGACCTTACAAAGGGCGAATGAACTCTTTTTCTGGGTCAACGGCCAACTAGCACAGTGTATATTTGTGTGTATATGTGTATTGGGGTGGAGAGGGCCCCCGTAAGCCGTGGTGAAGGCAACCTTTCTAGGAGAAGCAAATCTCTGATTTAAAAAAACCATAAAGCGGAAGACCATTACCCGCATTAAGCTGGTCTGCAGTTTAATTTGTTGCTGGCTACCTTGCTCTTGCTTGTTGCTGGATCTCAACATTTTGAACCGAGAGAGAGACTTAGCTGTCGTACAAAGCTAAGACTCTGTAACATCATATTTGTATAGATACTCCCTCAGCATTTGGGCTCATGGATTTTAAATGTCTGAGGGAGTGGCACTCGTCTGACAAGACGTTGCAATCATCATCAATCATCATGTATGTATGCCAGGTCATGTCATATGCTACTGGTACCATGTAACCCAATACTACCTGCCTCATGGTCGGGTCACCAGCAACTAAACTGGTTTCCCCACCAGACTTGTTTGGTGAGGAGGGTGGCTAGTCTCCCTGACGGATTAAAAACAAGACCTTCCAAAGGGCAAATGAACCCTTTTTCGGGGCCAACGGCCAACTAGCACCGTGTGTGTATGTATGTGTATGTTGGTGTGGAGA
>NC_136527.1:2411540-2504040 GCF_053919585.1 Euprymna scolopes
AATGCAAAAAAAAAAAATGTCAGAACTGTTTACAGAGATAACAAAATCCTTGCCCTACTCAGCCAAAACGACAAAACTCAATCAAAATACAAAAGGTGTTACAAAAAAAGTATGCTCCGACGATCTGCAAGCACTTGTACCCCCTCGACGTAAACACCCCTGACAAGCCTGACAAGCAGCTAAATACGACCCCTACACAGTAGAAATCCATAGATATATGATGGAGCTTGAGATGAAGTAAAACAACATGATGATGACCTGTAAAGGAGTTTGAATGATGGACTCTCAGGTAGGGAGTAATTAGCTATGGCAATCGGTGGTTGAAAAGTTTTCTTATAATTGTTAAAAGGAAAGGAGTTATGTCTTAGTAGCATTAAATGTTACCATCTATTTTCATCCTTATTCCACTAGAGAACCTAAGATAATTTGCTTAGAATTCATTGGTTGCCTTGGATATGTGTTCGTTCGTTTTGCCCACATGTTGAAAATAATTTCATTAAACAAACTGTTTTTACTTGTTTTATCAATTGAAACTCCTTAACAAAAACAAATAAATAAAATAAAATAAAACGTGTAATCGGTTCGAAAATCATACAGTGTTTATCGATATATTTAAAAAAAATGGCGGCTTGCTCGCTGTTAAACACTGCAAGTTTGAGAAAATAAGTTCAAACAAACAAATTATACAAAATACTGTTAAAAACCCACCGAATATATGTCCGCCTATGTCACGGTAACATATATTGAGTGAGTTTCTAACAGTATTTTATAAAGTTTTTTTGTTTTAACTCGTTTTCTCAAACTTACCGTGTTCAAGAGCGAGCATGCAGCTGTTTGCATTTTTCAAATACATCGGTAAACACTGTATGTTTTTCGAGCCGAATAAACATGTTGCATTAAATAAAAACACTAAGACAATTATCTAGTTGGAGCGATAATCTGCAGGTACTGGGTGATTATATAGAAATGTAGACAGTGTATTTCAAGTGTTCTTTTTGATATACTGCAGAAATTATTTTTGATATACTGTGTATTTCAAGTGTTCTTTTTGATATACTGCAGAAATTATTTTTTTAAAAATTAGCTGTACAAATCTTGTAAATAATAAACTAGCAGGACCTGTTAACCGGCATTGCCCAATGGAAGCATGACATATTCAGAACAGAAACGTGTAAGGACCCCCCCCCCCGAAAACAAATTAAACTACGGTTGTTGTTGTTTTTGGTGGTGGTGGTGGCTACTGCCGTCACTAGAAATTAGCAAACACTGGTTGCTGTGTCCCAGATGAAATAATCTGGCATCCACTGTCAGGCATTGGTTTCCAGTGGCAGCTAGTGAAAGCCACTGTCTGTATTTGTCAGTACTGTTGGTTCCCGCCCAAATAAATATACAGTTTTATTCTAGTCATATCCATCAAATCTATTTCTATTATCTAGAATTACAGAATCATGAACATTGGTTTCATGTGTGTGTGGGGGGGGATCTAAAACGCCATATCTATATGTATGTATATATACATAAATCTCTCTTTTCCTTGAATCTATTATAATAAAAACTTGAGAATCACAGTTTAAAACAAAACGTCACCAAAAAAAAAAAAAAAATGAAGATTGAAAAAGACAATGATAAATGGAAAGTTGAGAGTAAACTGCCCTTTTTTTCTGTCCAAATCAACAAGAAAACCAAATTAAGAACCCGGATCTCAATTGCAATGAAACATCACCACTATATCTCTTTATAAAAAAAAATAATAAAAATGGGTGACCGATTTACCAGAACTTTGTAACTAAAAAGTGAGCACCCCTTTCAAATGTTGAAATGATTTTTTTTTCATTTTTTTTTTCATAATCTGGTTAATTAGTGTCCAATCAATAATAATCCGGTAATCGTGAAGAAAGAGAGAGCCTGTTTCCTCCGTTTTACTATAGGTGGTGTTACTGTCTGTCCACCCAGTTACGGAAGCACAAAATGAAATAAAAATAAAATGCGTTTTCAATCGATGTGTATTCAATAATTGACCAGTTTTACTACCTCGAAAAAATAGACGAATTTTATGATAAACGAGTTTTCAATGGACGAGTTTTCCATGGATGAGTTTCCGTAGGCGAAATTTCCATCGAGGAGTTTCCCTCAACAAGTTTTCCTAAATTCATAGCATAAATCAAGAACAATCCAGAAAATATTAAATTAAACCTCACAATATCCACAAGAAAGAATACTATAGCCTCAAATTAAAACGAAAAATACATGAAATTAAGCCCAGTTAACCCTCTTACACACCATTACAAATAAAAAATAGAAAATAAAACATAAACAACAAGAAATATATTTATAACAAGTTAGTAAAATAATAATAATAATAATAATAATAATAATAATAATAATAATAATAATAATAATAAAGATAAAATAAAGTTAAACATAGTTATCTCTCTTACACCATAAGTTACGCGGGTTTTTACTACGATGCTATAATAAAAAAGAAAAATCTTAGCTGTGTCGCTAATTTAAAAAAAACAACAACAACAACAATAATAATAATAATAATAATAATAATAATAATGATAATAATAATAATAATAATAAGAAGAAGAAGAAGAAGAAGAAGAAGAAGAAGAAACAGAAGATGAAGAAGAAGATGAGATGAAGAAAAAGTAGAAACAAATAAATAAACAAAGTACATTTACATAATGGGATAACAAATTTCACCGTAAGAATAGAAAAAAAATATAAATAATAATAATAATAATAATAATAATAATAATAATAATAATAATAATAATAATAATAATAAAAAATTAAACAATTATAAAATATATATAACCAATAAATGTTTATAACAAAAAAAAATGAATAATAAAATAAATAAAATTACTCTCAGCTACCTACGGTTTTAACTAGTCACATCTTACTGCAGTCCTAACGTCTATCTTCAGTCCTGTTCTCTTCCGCCATCTTGAATATACTTTTGTTTTCTTTTTGAGGGGGGGGTATTTTCTCCCGAAATTAATCACAGTTCCATACCACCAAACGGACTTTATATACACCGGACATACCAACAAGTTGGTCACAAATTAATTATATAACGAGATACAAATTAAGGAACAATAGACGAATAAACAGTTATACATTTCTCTACTTGAACATACCCGTCTATTTGTTTGTTAAAACTTCCATATAATCCTTTACCAACAATGCTTCAAGCAAACTACCATATATATATATATATATATATATATATATATATATATATATATATATATATATATATATATATATATATTAACTCCCTATTTAAAAATACATAAATTTATATTTTAAATATAATTTATACGATTACCGAATATATAGAAACTATAACGCACAGATATTTATTTAAAATTCATTCAAAGGGATTTCAATCGTCACCAGCTTTTTAAGTCGACCAGGAATCGCATCAACTGATTTCACAACAAACTTTTGCGAAATGGAAGTCATAACATCACATGTATGGAACACTGCTGTCACATTTGAACTGATGCATCCGCTACTAGTTTCTCGCTCCTGGACAGGGTCTAAAAGAGAGTCTCCAACCTATTAGGTTCCGAACTGTCATCTAAACTTCAGCCCCTGTCCCACTGACGTAATGTTGCATCCCTCTGCCTGCTTTTCAAGTATTTTAATGCTGGATGCTCTGACGAACTACGAGCCCTTGTACCCCCTCGACGAAAATACCCCCAACAAACCCGACAAACAGCAAAGTCCCACCCTTAAACAATTGAGATCCCTAGATGTAAGAAAGCCTTTTACTCTAATAACTTCTTAACCAGAACTGCATGACTTTGGAATTCTCTTCCGGTTTTCTGCTTCCCCAACTGTACTGACATGCAGAAGTTCAAGTGTAATGTGAACAGACATCTTGTTGCAAAACTTCCCACATAGTACCCTTGCAACTTAGGTCCCTGATAGTAGCCCCCTGCATCAAAGTTGCAACGTAAAAAAGTACTTGTAGAACAGGCAGAGGGATGCTACATTTTGTCGATGGGACAGAGGCTGGAGCTTAGATGAAGTTAACCTTAATATCGTTTAAAAAGTCAACAACAAACTAACTATCTCCCTCCCTCTCTCTCTCTCTCTCTCTCTCTCTCTCTCTCTCTCTCTCTCTCTCTATATATATATATATATATATATATATATATATATATATATATATTACATTTTCACTCCAAACAAGGCACATTGCCACTTTGGGGCTACTATCAGAGACATAAGCTACAGGGTTACTATGTAGGGAGTTGGGCAACAAGATGTCGGTGTACGTTACACTTGAACTTCTGCGTGTCAGTACAGTTGGGGAAGCAGGGACCCGGAAGGGAATTCCAAAGTCTAGCAGTTCTGGGGAAGAAACTACTAGAGTAGAAGGCTCTCTTACATCTAGGGATCTCTACTGTGTAGGGGTGGGATTTAGCTGCTTGTCGGGTTTGTTGGGAGGCATCTCGTATTTTCCTATTACGGACGTGCCGCTCATGCACATCACCAAACGTACGTCTTGACACATACTTACAACGGTGTATTGAGTTTGTTTTAGACAGTATGTGCATTGCACTGTTTGTGTTGGACAAACTGCAAAGAAAAAGAACAGAATGTTTTGCAATTAGTATGGGTCCCCGTCTACGGGGTAGAGCGTATATGCGTCGGGGCGCCATTTGACGTCGCCTTGTCTGGTGTGGGTTCTTTTTGGATCTCGCGACCCCGCGGTGCCGGGCTTGCTTCTCTGAAAGCCCAAACGCAAGAGACCCGACGACGCATCAAAGTTATAACAACAACAACAACAACAACAGCAACAGCGCCTTTACTAAAAAGAAGCCAGCCAACGCAGCCAGCCAGCCAGCCAGCAACCCCCTCTACTCCCAACACCACAGGACATTCTCTCGGGTCCCCGGGTAACGATTCGGGTGGGTGGTCAACCAGCTTTTGAGGGTGCAGCAGTTTCTTTTTTTTAACAAAAACATTCCCACTGGACATGAAAAATAAAAATAGAAAAGGAAAAGAATATTTTTAATGGCGGCTGACTTCCGCGTTCAAAGAAATAACGAGATTCGCGTCTGTTACGAAAACTGCAAAATACTTACAACAGACGCACTGTTTATATATGTATACTAGCTGGCTGCCCGGCGTTGCCCGGTCTTACAATACACTTAAACGTGACATTTTGATTTTTTTTTTTACACAGTGATCACCACTTATCAAGGCCCTGAAGCCACTCAGGGATAAGGGTTATTGCAAGTACATTACGTTAGTGTGGAGATTTGATGAAGTGTTTATTTAAGGGGACGGTTCATTAGGAATTTGTTAACATTGGACTTGAAGACACCCAAGTTGTAGTCCGGTGGGAAGCAGGCAGACGGAACAGAGTTCCATAGGCGTGCAGTTCTAAGAAAGAAGCTTTGTTCATGGAATCCGCGTTTTGATTTAGGCATAGATATAGAGTGGGGGAAATTTTTCACAGTTGATTCAGCTAGACGGGTGTTTTTCGTGAAAGATTGGCGAGGGGGGACAAGAGATTGGAGTTCAGACGAGCACCTGCCATGGAAATAATAAAACAAGGATAGGCTCGCAACGTCTCTTCTGTGAGAGAGAGGTTGCAGGGTAGAGAAAAGGGCATCCCCCACTAAGCCACTAAGTCTATTTTGTACTCTATCAAGGAAGGCTAGGCTGTTTTTAACAGCTCCTGCCCAGATATGGCAACAGTATTCCATCCTTGGACGTACTTGGCTTTTATATCTTGGATATCAGATTGTGCATATGTATCCTCTATCAATTATTATATATGTAATATTGTGGCCATTTGGGCTTTGATCGTAGCATAGTATCTGTGTTAACTGTGGCAAGCAGGGCTAAGAGTCAAAACATTATTATTATTATTATTATTATTATTATTATTATTATTATTATTATTAATTGATTGATTTGGGCAACGGCGGATCGCTGGATCAATTATTATGATTAGAAACAAACAAAAAACAATTAAATTGGGAGGAAAAAAGTTTGACATATAACCTAATAATATCGCAAAAGGAATGTGAAAATAGAAAATAGATGTAAACATTATTTTTTTGGTCTGCATAAACAAATAATTAGATTGAGGTTACATCAGATGTTGGTCTGAGATACGTAATGAGACACGTGATAAAATGTAGATTTGGGGAGATTCTAAGGAGTCGTTAGCTGGATATCAGAGGTAACGGACGACTCAAGAGGGGAGTTTGTCTCTCTGGCGCAGCCAAGATGTAAAAACGTGTAATCTCTGAAGATCATGAAAATAAATGTTCGTATATGATTCAGGTATGTGTTGTGTTATTTACATCTGTTAAAAATAACTGTTTGCCTACAACTGTTTCGATACGTCCACGTCAATCGTTTCCTGTTCGAACTGTTGCATAAATGTTAAAATATACACACTAGACGATCAACTAAATGATACGACGTATATACATACACGCATTTACACGTACATGAATATACAGATAAAATATAAAACAAAACCATTCAACGTGTACGTTGTTTTGGAGTATATTCACATAAACCTATGACACGTTTGATAATATACATCTCCCACGTGACATGGTGTCCTTTGGTACAAATATTGTGTTAGAGATACGTCTACTCATCAAAAGTTGAGAGGCGTCCTGTTACATATCAAGGAAGTGAGAATAAAATTAAAATAATGGATTAGAAATATAAATCGGTATATATATATATATATATATATATATATATATATATATATATATATATATGTATATATATATATATATATATATATATATATATATATATATATATATATATGAGTGGGTGTATGTGTGTGTGTGCGTGTGTGTGTCGCTAAGTAAATAGATGAAATAGAAGAATAAAAAATAATAACTAAAAAATATACAACGAAAAAGATTGTAACTAGGCAGATAGAAAACGGTAACATATATATATATATATATATATATATATATATATATATATATATATTAAGTAATGTGATTTATAATTTAAAATTTAAAATTTAAAAATAAAATTTTAATTAAATTAAAAATCCGTTTCATAAGAAGGAACAACAACAAAATCAATTATCTGTACGATAGTTTCGGAAAACAATGCTTTTTATTGTGGTATACATCAAGTTATGTAGAATAATTATATATAGTTTTTTGGTAAGCAAGGTCTCCTCATCAGCAAATTTTCGAGGGTTTTTATTGAATTTAAAAGACACCATAAATAAACCTAGCATTAAAAGTAAGGCAGATGAATCTGAAAAATTGAAATAAAAGGTCTGGATTTGAAATATATAAGAACATTAATATGGGTTAGAGATAGAAATAAGTAGAGAAAAATATATATTTTTGAATTTACATAATAAATTTGCTTTAAAAATATATAGAGATATTTACCTTTTAATTTTTCTCTTTTTGAAATCAGGAACTGTGGTTAAAGTAGTCATTTAGATGTTTGCTATAGCAATATATATATATATATATATATATATATATATATATATACATATATATACATATATATATACATATATATATATGTATATATATGCATATGTATACAGCGTATATACATACACGCATTTGCACACAACGTAATAGCCCATCCTCCCAGGCTTTGCCTGCTCTCTGTGGGGTTATTTTATGGCTAATCGTCTGAGGCCCCTTACCAGGAAATGCCGACAGGGCTGCCCAGGTATTTTCTTCAGATCAGAATGCCCCTCTTCTAGGGCGCTGATTTTTCTATCACACTTTTCGACCCTGGTGTCACAGTTCTTGCAGTGGGAGAGAAGGAGAGAACTAAATACCCCCACCGTGCCTTCATGAACAAGAAGATTTCGGTACAAAACAAACTCAATATATATTTACAATGGAGTCACCACTTATCAAGCCCTGAAGGACACTCGAGGATAATAGGTAATAAATGGAAGCTGGTAGTGTACTAATGGTTAATGGTGTAAATTGGATAGAATATGTATTATTGAAGGGGATGTCTCAACAAGAACTTGTTTACATTGGACTTGAATGCTACCATGTTGTAATCGGTCGGGAAGCAGAACAGTGGAACAGTGTTCTACAGGTGGGCAGTTCTTGGAAAGAAACTTTGTTCATGGAATAAGCGTTTGGATTTAGGCACAGATAGAGAGCGAGTGTTTATAGTGGTTGTAGCTAGTCGAGTGTTTTTTTATGAAAGTTTATATAGAGTTCCGGTTCCGGTTAAAGACAGATGAGAGTCGGCTGAAGAGAGTCTGGGGCGGACATTAAGAGCAGTCCTCAACTCCCGGGCTTGAAACCGTCGGTACCGACTACCGATATAAATGTAAATTCCTGTATATATATATATATATATATATATATATATATATATATATATATATATATATATATATATATATTATTTACTGTAATAATTATGAAATACCTACAGACACTGGTGCTCCAACCTTTTGGGACTCATCAGTGCCGGATGTCGCGATTAACGCCAGTGAAGTGATTCATACCCCGGCAACAGAAGTCATGTCCGGCTTCATTAGCAAGGGCCCGAACCGTTCGGCTACTGTCAACTGCAAGAGGTACAGTTGAAATTGAAACATTTATTCTTGTTAAATGTTTTTTAACGTCAGTCAGAGTGATCTAATCATTAGATAACGATCTGCACATATGAGCAAAGTGACCGATTATATAAAAAATCTATGGTTTATGATTTAAATATAGGTATTATTATTATTATTATTATTATTATTATTATTATTATTATTATTATTATTATTATTATTATTAATAATATTATTAATATTTTATAAATATTATCATTATTATCAATACACACAGAGTGACTTTCGAGCCAAAAGCACACACATTTAAGTACCTGCTCTGATATTATCCTCGGTCTGTGTATGAGAATTCCTTCGGGACTGAGACAAGTTTCCCTCAGGACCGAGACTATTTGTATTCTCATCTAATTATTAACTAATATTAATTTTATTGATTTATTATTATTATTATTATTATTATTATTATTATTATTATTATTATTATTATTATTCATTCATTCATTTATTTATCTATGTTCGTCCCATTTTATTGAGGGAGAGACGGAATTTACTCACCATTAAAAAAGCCGACATTGTCTCTAACTCTGCCCTCTTCAGTAGTTTTATTATTATTATTATTATTATTATTATTATTATTATTATTATTATTATTATTATTATTCATAACTAATAATTACATTAACAATTTCATTTCTATTCCATTATACATATTGAAATCAATAGCGTCTCATTTTTGCCGTTTGAATTAAACGCTTTTACGTTGCAAAATTAAAAAAATATTAAAAAACACAATCTGCTTCCACAAACGGCTAAAATGATTCCCGTGAACTTTTTCGAACATGATTGCTAGAAATGAACATTGTCCACACTACAAATTTCCAGTTCTTTCAACGGTTTTCTTTTTCTTTTTCATTTCGATACTTTTTTGTGACCAAGAGCAGAAGTCCGCTTGAAATATAAAAAAATAACAATAAAATATTGAATACAAAAAGTAACATCGTTTTCCATGCTTCAAAAACCCCTCATAACCTTTAAATCACTACCATAGAAGCATACGTAAACTTTTAACATTATATATATATATATATATATATATATATATATATATATATATATATATATATATATATATATATATATATATATATAGTATAACGCTGAATGTCTCTGTGTGTGTCTGGTCACGAATAGGCTCCTATATGGTTGACTATTATAGAAAACTTATCACATATAATGATAGAAGATTATCGAGACACAGAATGGGTACGTTTGATCTGGCATAATGATGATTCATTAAAATTGTGGGGTCTGCGTTCACGCCTGGTTCACAAAGTATGGAAATAAAAAATTTAAAAATTAAAAAAAAACTTTTACTAGTGTTTTTGATATAGATGTACATAATAATACTTTGATAAGTATGTTTAACTTAAATAGGGATGGTACAATAAAATTGTGGGGTCTGCATTCGCGCCTGGCCTCCATAGTAATTTTAATAAATACTTTTCATATCTATCTGCGTAAGTATACTTTGATAATAATGTTTCAGTTTGAAGACATATGGTATGATAAAATTATGGGGTGTTCCTTCGCGCCTGACCTCCATAGAATGGAAATATATAACAAAGTTTAACAAGGTTTTTTAATATAGATCCACAGAATATTGTGATAAGTGTTTCAGTGTGAACAGATATGGTATAATAAATTATGGGGTTTATCTATTTTATTTTTACTTTCATCATATTTTGCTATCTCTTTACAACCCTTCATTTTTATAACGTATCATACTTTCATAAATCAGAGTCCATTTTCTGTAGGCTGTTTCTAAGCCCAGTCAACGACGGGTACTTTTGCTAGTATACATATGTATATATATATATATATATATATATATATATATATATATAATTATTTACTATGCAAATTATTAATTAATTATTCATATACATATATATATATATATATATATATATATATATATATATATATATATATATATATAATAATAAATTAATAAAAGGGGAAATTGTTCCAACTCGCATTTAGGTAAAAATGCCTTTCGTATAAATAATTGAATTCATTCGAAAAGTATCGCAAACAAAGCAAATAAATACACGCCACACGCGCGCGCGCACACACGCACACACACACACACACATATATAAATATATATATATATATATATATATATATATATAAAGCAAAATATTATTTATATATCAACTTTGTTTCCAACAAAATGATATTTCCTTACAAAGAGAATATGTTACATATATATATATATATATATATATATATATATATATATATATATATATATATATATATATATATATATATATATATATATATATATATATATATATATATATAATATAAATATACGAGAAATAAATGTTACCATAGTCAATAAAAGTTACTTTTATGGTAGAAAATTGGTTTGTATTTTTAAGTAGTTTGTAAAAAAAAAAAAAAAATTTTCTTTACTTCACGAACCGGTTTTAAAAAAATCAAAATGCCAGCGACTTTGAAATGGAGAGCCCCGTTTTCAATTTGAAGGAGGGGCACCTGAGCATTCTGTGTTAACAATTTAAGAGAGTTCCGTCAACGTAAAGAATATTTTTAAACATATTTTAATGTTTTCCGTTATTTTGTGCTTGATGAATATTCGATTATGGCATGTGTAGTTTATATAAAAATTCATTTAAGTAGTTATCGCCTCAAATTTCGCTGAAATTATTTCAAGTAAAGAGCATTAAAAACTATTTCAAAACAAAAAAAAATATGAACTGAACTTTTATTGACTATGGTAACATTTATTTCTTTTATATTTATTTTTTCGGGTAGTCGTTTGTTGGCTTTTCTGCTAAACACTCTTACTAAAAAATATTTTTTTTTCTTTTTTTTACACAGTGATCACCACTTATCAAGGCCCGGAAGCCACTCAGGGATAAGGGTTATTGCAAGTACATTAAATTAGTGAGGAGATTTGCTGAAGTGTTTACTTAAGGGGGCGGTTCATTAGGAATTTGTTAACATTGGACTTGAAGACATCCAAGTTGTAGTCCGGAGGGAAGCAGGCAGACGGAACAGAGTTCCACAGGCGTGCAGTTCTAAGAAAGAAGCTTTGTTCATGGAATCCGCGTTTTGATTTAGGCACAGATATAGAGTGGGGGAAATTTTTCACAGTGGATTCAGCTAGACGGGTGTTTCTCGTGAAAGATTGGCGAGGGGGGAACCAGAGATTGGAGTTCAGACGAGCATCTGCCATGGAAATAACGATAAAACAAGGACAGGCTCGCAACGTCTCTTCTGTGGGAGAGAGGTTGCAATATCGACGAAATATCGAAAAACAAAGAAACGAAAACAGTTTTGAAAAATAATGAAGCTTTACTTACTTTAGTAAAATAATCCGAAACAGCAAAATGGGATATTAAAAAAGTAAACACGTAATTACTTTAGTTTTTTAAAGCAAAGAATCGATCTTGAGCGCGTGGTGCAATGGGAGAAGAGGTGGCTTGTCACTTTTAATGCATCCAAAACCAAGCTTCTATCTTTGCATCATCAACGCTCTGATCCCCATCTGGCATCAATTGAAATGGATGGCTCTCGTCTTGGGCAGGCTCCATGTTTTGACAAGCTTCTGGGTTTGACCTTTATTCCTGATCTGAAATGGAACACGTGCATCAAATCTGTTGCCAGGGACGCTGGGGAAATGATCGGATCCTTTTACCGCTCCAGAAGATATCTCACTACTAATGCAATTATCTATCTCTATAAAAGCCAAGTAAAAAAAAACAGCCTATCCTGCCTTGACAGAGTACAGAATAGACTTCGAGGTTTAGTGGGGGATGCCCTTTTCTCTTCCCTGCAACCTCTCTCCCACAGAAGAGACGTTGCAAGCTTGTCTTTGTTTTATCGTTATTTCCATGGCAAGTGCTCGCCTGAGCTCCAATCCCTCGTCCCCTTCGCCAATCTTTCATGAGAAACACCCGTCTGGCTGAAACTACTGTCAATAATTTTCCCCACTCTTTATCTGTGCCTAAATCCAAACGTAGATTCTATGAGCAAAGCTTCTTTCTTAGAACTGCACGCCAGTGGAACACCCTGCCGCTTGCCTGTTTCTCACCTGACTACAACTTGGACGTCTTCAAGTCCAACATAAACAAATTCCTGACAAACCGCCCCCTTAAGTAAGACACTCTATCAAAACCCCCAATACTAATGATTACTACAATACTATCTCATTGATTACTGTACACACAATAATCCTTATCCCTGAGTGGCCTTCGGGCCTTGATAAGTGGTGATCCCCATGTAAAAAAAATATTAATATGAATAAGAAGAAAATGGCGTTTCAGTTTTACAGTATTGAACGGTGTAGTATTGTGCCGTCGGATTCAGGGTTGTACTATTGTAATGTAAAGAACACGCAGAAAGTGTTGTAATCAACTGAATTCCTTCTAGTACACTAGGACAAAAAAAGCTTAAACAGATATATAAATAAAAATAAAAAGGTTATGTAAGCAGATATATAAATAAAAATAAAAAGGTTATGTAAATGTTTTTAAAAAGACACGTGAGCAAGATTTTTTTCTTCTTTTGACACGATAACAAGTAACGTTTTTATTTTTTATTATTTATCTATTTATCTATTTTCGAAATGCAAAATTTTATCGAGAATTGTCTAAAGTTTAGACTTTTTTGGCTTTCACTTAAATAAGAACGTGAATTTATGAGGTAAATTTATTCGACACAATATGATTCAACTCAAAAAATAAATAAAAGCTACCGTGAATAAAGATTAAAGTTAAGATGCTATTATGGACCCTCACCCCTTTTAAAAAACCTTGTTAAACTTTGTGACATATTTACATTTTATGGGGGTCAAGCGCGAACGAACACGCAATAATTTTATTATACCATATTTCTTCAAACTGAAACATAATTATCAAAGTATACTTACGCAAATAGATATGAAAAGTCTTTGTTAAAGTTTGTGCCATATTTCCATGGAGTACAGGCGCGAACGCAGACTCCACAATTTTATTATACCATCCCTATTTAAGTTGAAACATACTTATCAAAGTATTATTATGTACATCTATATCAAAAACCCTTGTAAACGTTTTTTTTCCATTCTTTATTTCCATACATTGGGGGTAAAGCGCGAACGCAGACCCCACAATTTTTATGAATCACCGTTCTGTCAGAACAAACATACCCATTCCTGATCCTCAATACATCTATCATTATATGTAATCAGGTTTTTAAAATAGTCAACCATATAGGAGCCTATTCGTGACCACACACACACACACACACACACACACACACACACACACACACACACACACACGCACAAACACACATACGTTCATCTTTATATATTATAAAAATAATATATATATATATTATAAAAATTGTTATTGTAATATATATATATATGCATTATAAAAAACTATTATATATATACATATATATATATATATATATATATATATATATATATATATATATAAGTCTGAGGACGCTACAGACGGTCAAAAAAACGGCCGTGTAGCTGAAACAATAATGTAACTTAACAGAAAGATACTGCAATAAAAAATAAAACGTATATATATATATATATATATATATATATATATATATATATATATATATATATATATATATATATATATCCTGTATCCTGTACCTCTACAGGGCCACTATTCGCCCATGTATGGAGTATTGCTGTCATATTTGGGCTGGTGTATCTGTTACTAGTCTCTCGCTCCTTGACAGGGTTCAAAAGAGAGTCGCCAATCTGATAGGCCCTGGACTGGCATCTAAGCTTCAGTCTCTGTCCCATCGTCGAAACGTTGCATCCCTCTGCCTGTTCTACAAGTATTATAATGGTGAATGTTCTGATGAACTGCAAGCACTTGTGTCCCCACGACGTAAACACCCTCGACAGACCCGACAAGCTGCAAAATCCCACCCCCACACTGTAGAGATCCCTAGATGTAAAAGATCTTTCTACTCCAGTAGTTTCTTCCCCAGAACTGCTAGACTTTGGAATTCCATTCCAGGTCACTGCTTCCCCAACTGTACTGACGTGCATAAGTTCAAGTGCAACGTGAACCAACACCTCGCTGCCCTAATCCTTACATAGTACCCCAGTAGATGTTTCCCCTGATAGTAGCCCCCTACACCAAAGTGGCAATGTGCCTTGTTTGGGGTGAAAATGTAATAATATATATATATATATATATATATATATATATATATATATATATATATATATATATATATATATATAATTTAAAGGAGGTTAGAATAATAGTCTAAAGAGCTAAGTGTATTTTAATGTAATAGTGAAATTACTAGTTTAGTTAAAATACAGGAAATGCTCGTTGTAATTTAGATATATAATAAGCTCGATAGTTAAATGTCCTAGAGCTAATTCAATATTAAGTAATGTGATTTATAATTTAAAAATTTTAAAAAATTTTTAAATTTAAAAATCAAAATTTAATTAAATTAAAAATCAGTTTCATAAGAAGGAACAACAACAAAGTCAATTATCTGTACGATCGTTTCGGAAATCCGTGCTTTTTATTTGTGGTATACATGAAGTTATGTAGAACAATTATATATAGTTTTTTTGGTAAGCACGGTCTCCTCATCAGCAAATTTAGGAGGATTTCTATTGAATTGAAAAGACACCAAAAATAAACCTAGCATTAAAAGTAAGGCAGATGAATCTGAAAAATTGAAGTAAAAGGTTTGGATTTAAAATTTATAAGAAAATTAATAAGAAAATTAGTATAGGTTAGAGATAGAAATGAGTAGAAAAAATATATATATTTTTGAATTTACATAATAAATTTGATTTAAAAATATATAGATATATAATTACCTTTTGGTTTTTCTTTTTTTGAAATCAGGAACTGTATTTAAAGTAGTCATTTAGATGTTTGCTATAGCTTTTTATTTTATTGAATGATGAATTTTATATTATATATATATAAGCAGGACGCCCAGCATTGCCCGGTCGTAAAATACGCTTAAATATGATATTTTTATTAATGCAGATTTCGTATTTATTACATTATATTGGACCCAATATATAGTAATGATTTAAAAAGTTTTAAAAAATAACTCTTGCACCACAATCGAGAATCGAAACCAAATAGGTTTGCTTAGATGTCTTCAAGTCCAACACAACAAATTCCTAATGAGCCGCCCCCTTAAGTAAGAGACTTTCTCCAGTACTAACTATTACTACGGTATTATTCCATTGTTTACCGTACACGCAATAACCCTTATCCACGAGTGGCTTCCGGGCCTTGATAAGTGGTGACCACCATGTAAAAAAAAAAAAAAAAAATCTCCGAATAAATTATTTTTGTCTGTTTCTCAAAATTGTATATATTGGATTTATAAGTGTCCTTAACGACGGCTTTCGATGGGAATATGGCCATCATCTTCAGGCATATTGCGTTTTAAAAATTGTTTTTAATCATATCTATATATATTTTTTGTCACGGTCACGTGGTGGCTAATTACGAGGCGGACAATTTTTTTTATACATATGTAAAATTTTAAATTCACTACCCTAGACATTTTAATGGTTTTAGCCAATTTTTCGATATTTGTCGTCCGAAGGGTCGAGCTTCTAATCGATATCGATCTCGCGAAAATCCGTCGCCCCCGTCGAAATTTTTAGGCAGACATACAAACATACACATATACATTCAAACAGACAGGCGAAATTTATTTATATATTAGATTTTTTTTTTATTTATTGTACTTGTTTGTTTTTATGTACACACACACACACACACATATACACACACACACACACACACACACACACACATGTGAGAGGGAGAGAAAGAGAGGGGGGGAACCTGACCACCAACTGAACAAAACTACTTTAACGTGTGTACGTAAACATGTCGATGACATGCACGCCATGAGAAGTGCGGATGATCGAAGCAAGCGTCGTATTCGTGCCTTAAGGCCATCAGCCTTTTTTGTTTCAAACGCCGCTCAAGCGATAACTTAACCTTTTTATAAGCATTCACCACGCTCTCTCGTTTAACAAAACCTTTTTAAACCGCCATAAACATTCTGTTTTTTTGTAAAAGCCCGAATGCTAACCAACACAACCCTAACCCACGAAACCTTCTCCACTTTTAAAGCACTCAACCTACCGCCCAAGGAATAAAATCATTTGGAAAACAGCGATGTAGACATTTCGTTTGACATTCTGACTTTTTATGAGTTTTTCATTTGTTGCAAAATATTTCTTTCTTTTTAGAAGTTTGCGATGTTATTTTGTGACTGTTAATTTTGGGACTATTTAGTTTTGGGCCTTTTTATTTAGTGAGTTTTTTTAAACCTTTATAATTATTGCAACGTTTTCTTTATTCTTAATTTTTTGTGACTTTTTATTCTACGTTTTGATTTTGTTACTTTTTGTGACCTTTTTTTTACATAGGCGTCACCACTTATCAAGGCTGAGAGGCCACTCAAGGATAAGGGTTAAAGAGTGTAGAGTAGTCAAAAGGACAATATAGTAATCGATAGTAATGGAAGTTTGGTAAATTTGTTAACTTAAGTGGAACGGCTCATCAGAAACTTGTTCACGTTGGACTTGAAGACAACCATATTATAGACAGCTGGAAAGCAGGGAAACGGAAGACAATTCCACAGGCGTGCAGTTCTAAGAAAGAACTTTGTTCATGGAATCTACATTTAGGTTTAGGCACAGATAAAAAGTGGGGGAATTATTGATAGTGTTTTCAGCTAGTCTAGTGTTTCTTGTGAAAGTTTGGCGAGGGGGGGGGCGCATAGACTGAAGCTCAGTCATTTTGTGACATTTTTATTTTATGAATTTTTCCTTTCGTGACTTTTTATTTAGTAAATTTTATCATTCTGAGACGTTTTTATTTTGTGACTTTTTTATTTGGTAAACTTTTGTCATTTTGTGACGTTTTTAGTTTGTGCCTTTAGTATTTAGTAACTTTTGTTATTTTGTGTCGTTTTTCTTTTTGTGCCTTATGTATTTGGTACTTTTTGCCATTTTGTGACATTTCTATTTTGTGACTTTTGTATTTGATGAATTTTTCATTTTGTAACTTTTCATTTTCTTGTGAGTTTTTATTTTGTGAGTTTTTTTTTAATTTATTATTATTATCATGTTTTCTATGTTCTCAATTTTATATTTTGTGACTTTTAATTCCACGTTTTGATTTTTGTGACCTTATTCATTTTATGACATTTTTATTGCATGAATTTTTCATTTTGTGACTTTCCATTTTGTGGCTTTTTTGTTTTGTGGCTTTTTAATTTGTAAATTCTTCATTTTGTGAGGTTTTAATTTTGTACATTTTTATTTTATGTTTTTATAGCCAAGACAAGTAGTCAAGCTTTGTGACTTTTTATGAAAAATAAAATTTTATTTTGTGACATTTTAAATATTAGCGGGAATTATTTTCCCAATCAGCTTTAATTTATTTTGTGACTGATTTAATTTTAATACTTTCATTTTTATGACATTTTTATACGATTTTGTGCCATTTTTCATAAATTCTGACATTTAATTTTTGTGATGTTTTCTAATCGTTTTAGTCGTTTTTGCTGTTGACTCCGTCGATCTCGAGTGACCATGGGATTATTTTTTGTGACCTTATTCATTTTTGCGACATTTTTATTTTATGAATTTTTCATTTTGTGGCGTTTTCATTTTGTGACTTTAGTATTTGGTAACTTTTGCCATTTTGTGACATTCTTACTTTGTGCCTTTCGTATTTGGTAACTTTTGTCATTTTGTGACGTTTTCACTTTGTGCCTTTTGTATTTGGTAACTTTTCTCATTTTGTGACGTTTTCATTTTGTGACTTTTGTATATGTAACTTTTTTATTGTGTGACGTTTTCATTTTCTAACTATTTCCATTTCGTGACTTATTTTTTTTACTTTCTTATTTTGTGACCTTTTTCATTTTGTGAGTTTTTCATTTCATAATTTTTTAATTTTGTACATTTTTATTTTATGTTTTTGCAGTCAAGACGCTTTTAGCTTTGTGACTTTTTATGAAAAATCAAATTTTATTTTGTGACATTTTAAATATTTATTTAATATTTAATTATTTTCCCAGGCAGCTTTAATTTATTTTGTGACTGATTTTTTTTTTTTTTTTACACAGTGATCACCACTTATCAAGGCCCGGAAGCCACTCAGGGATAAGGGTTATTGCAAGTACATTACATTAGTGTGGAGATTTGATGAAGTGTTTACTTAAGGGGGCGGTTCGTCAGGAACTTGTTAACGTTGGACTTGAAGACATCCAAGTTTTAGTCCGGTGGGAAGCAGGCAGACGGAACAGAGTTCTACAGGTGTGCAGTTCTAAGAAAGAAGCTTTGTTCATGGAATCCGTGTTTTGATTTAGGCACAGATAAAGAGTGGGGGAAATTTTTCACAGTGGATTCAGCTAGACGGGTGTTTTTCGTGAAAGATTTCCAATTTTATGACATTTTTAAACGATTTTGTGGCATTTTTTATAAATTGTGACATTTCATTTTTGTGATGCTTTCCGATCGTTTTAGTCGGGTACATCATTGTTGTTGACTCCGTCGATCTCGAGTGACCAGCGTCCTGATTCAATCAGAGGGTTGCATCTTGGGGTGTGCTGTGTAGGCTGATGAAGGAGCCGCAGGACCTGCCACAGTTGCTGCAGATGTAGCCTTTCTGTCCCTCTGCCTGGGTCGGGGTCGAAGCTGGATCTGTCCTCTCCTTTCTACCGGCACGTTTCTCCCGCAAATGTGTGGTTCTCTTTCTCTCGGATGTCTCAGCCACACGCTGGATGGTGATCCGCCAGCCCTCACGGTCTGAGGCGGCCGGCCCTCAGGTAATGCTCTTAAACATCCTTGTAGTGGAGGGCCGGTCGGCTGGGAGACCTATGCCAAAAGCAAGCTACCCAAACAGAAGGTCTTTAAGGATTCGTCCATCATCCACCCGGTTTACATGGCACAACAAGTGCAGGTGTCTGGTCATCAGGATGATATACATACAAGGCATCCGTGCCTTGGCTAGGACGTCGATATTAGTGACGGAGTCCTGCCAGGTCAGGCCAAGTAGTCTACAGATGCAGCAAACGTGGAAAGAATTTAGCTTACATTCTTGGTAGGAGTAGTTGGCCCATGCTTCACGACGGTATAGTAGAGTGCTCAGCACAACTGCCTGGTAGACTCTCATCTTGGTGTTGACGGTCAGCATATCGTTGTCCCACACTCGATGGGTGAGGTGGACCACTGCTGTAGCTGCCTTGCTGCTGCCTCGTTGCTCCTTGTATCCAGCTCGAGAGAGAGTTTACTAGAGATGGGCGAACCAAAGTATGTGAACCTGTCAACCACCGCAAGGGTATGCTCATCATTTGAGATGCTTGGCGCATTGTGTGCGTCTTGGCACATGACATCGGTTTTCCTTAAGTTGATGGTTAGGCTGAACTCCCTGCATGCCGCTGCAAAGCGGTCAATGAATCACTGCAGCGCTTCCTCTGAATGTGAAGCAAGTGGAACATCATATGTACGCCATCATCATAAAACAAAAAAACAAAAGATATCTTACTCTAACACTTAACCTTCACAGGTCCATATTCAGAATTACACGTATTAAATAAAAAAATATAAAACAATGTTACATTCCAAAAATCATGTAAATTGGTCAAGTGTTTTTTTTGTATTGAAGAAAGTAAAATTTTACGATTTTTAGCGATTAAGTATTTTTTGCAGTCATTATCTGTCACTTATAGAGAAACTAGCAGTATTACGCAGCCTTGCTCGTGGATTGCTTGGATGGCATTTTTATACTTATTTTAATCTGTATCTTTGGTAATTCCAATATTTTCTTCTTCTTTTTTTGTAATTACTAGTATGGGTGCCCGGTGTTTGGAAGTCTGTGTTGAGCAAAAAAAAAAGTGGTAGTAGGAAGGAAGGCTCGAACCCGTACCGCAAAGGAGTAAAAGAACGGGGAGAAAAACCTGACGTTTTTGCTGTTACGACCACCACCAAATCGAAAGTGACGTAGGTTTAAATTAAGGCTAGACAATCGAAAAGAGAGAATGACTTCAAAAAATATCGACGAAAAAAGCGACCCCTCCCTGTTGAAAAGCGCCCAGTTGAGGGTGAAGAAATTCATGTTTTTAGCCAATTTTTTCGATATTTTTCATCTGAAAGGTCAAGCTTCAAACCGATACTGAACCTGTGAAAATCCGTCGCCTCT
The DNA here is from genome assembly GCF_053919585.1 of Euprymna scolopes. Taxonomy (NCBI): domain Eukaryota; kingdom Metazoa; phylum Mollusca; class Cephalopoda; order Sepiida; family Sepiolidae; genus Euprymna; species Euprymna scolopes. The sequence continues at coordinate 2,432,394 of NC_136527.1, forward strand.
GTCGAAAGTTTTAGGCAGACATGCAAACATACATACATACATACATACATACATACATACATACATACATATATTAGTAGCTCAATTTTTCGACCCAAACCGATTGAAAAGCTTGCCCTATCTCTGAATACCCTTTATGTAAAATTTGAAATGTTTAGACCAGAAATTGTCTGAGTAATTTGGTAGAGGCCGCAGAGGTCAATTTTTTAAAACTTTGAGCCCTATTATGACCCTTTAACATTTAATGTTTTGGGCTCAAATCAAGTTATTAATTTAGATCCATGTCCAACGAACCTATATCTAAAATTTCAAGTGTTTAGACCTAAAATTGGCGGATGAGTTTGGTAGAGTTTTCAAAAGGTCAAATCGTTGAACTTTGACCCCTTAACAGCCAAATTTCTGTCCGAAAACTGATTGCAAAAATTTTCCCAAATCTCAGTACCGTGTATATCAAATCTCGAGTCTGTAGACTGAAAATTGACAGAGTTATTGCGTAGGGAAATGTACACAGACAGACACACACACAGACAGATACTTTCACTTTTATAGATATAGACAGATGGATTAGATGTATAACTGGAAATGTTTTCTCAGTCATTAAATCATTTCTCTCCGATAGGCTCATAAGAGTGGTAGATGGACAAAAATCGGAGGCCTGCAATATAAATGCTGGAGTCCCGCAGGGGTCAATCCTGGGCCCAACTCTCTTCCTGATCTACATCAATGACCTCCCTAAACACATACTTAAATACTCCGTTGACATCTATGCTGATGACACGACACTCTACGGCAACACATCAAAGGCTGTAAATGACAAAGTTCTCTCTGATTCTCTCTCCTCTGATCTCGAGCGCGTGGTTCAGTGGGGAAAGACGTGGCTGGTTACCTTTAATGCATCCAAAACCAAACTCCCATCCTTACATCATCAACGCTCTGATCCCCATCTGGCATCAATTGAAATGGATGGCTCTCGTCTGGGTGAGGCCCCGTGTTTTGACAAGCTTCTGGGTTTGACCTTTACTCCTGATCTGAAATGGAACACGTACATCAAGTCTGTTGCCAAGGTCGCTGGAAAGATGGTGGGATCGTTCTACCACTCCAGAAGATATCTCACTACTGATGCAAATCTCTATCTATATAAAAGCCAAGTACGTCCAAGGATGGAATACTGCTGTCATATCTGGGCAGGAGCTGCTAAAAACAGCCTATCCTGCCTTGACAGAATACAAAATAGACTTCGTGGCTTAGTGGGGGATGCCCTTTACTCTACCCTGCAACCTCTCTCCCACAGAAGAGACGTTGCGAGCCTATACTTGTTTTATCGTTATTTCCATGGCAGGTGCTCGTCTGAACTCCAATCTCTGGTCCCCCCTCGCCAATCTTTCACGAAAAACCCCGTCTAGCTGAATCCACTGTGAAAAATTTCCCCCACTTTATATTTGTGCCTAAATCAAAACGCGGATTCCATGAACAAAGCTTCTTTCTTAGAACTGCACGCCTGTGGAACTCTGTTCCGTCTGCCTGCTTCCCACCTGACTACAACTTGGATGTCTTCAAGTCCAATGTTAACAAATTCCTAATGAACCGCCCTCTTAAGTAAACACTTCATCAAATATCCACACTAACGTAATGTACTTGCAATAACCCTTATCCCTGAGTGGCTTCCGGGCCTTAAGAAGTGGTGATCACTGTATAAAAAAAATGGTGCGTAAACATTAGCAGCATGAGAGGTACTTATGACACGACTAAGTCTAAAGATGCAAAACATTATAAATAGATTTTAACCTAGCAAGCCACCCGGTATTGCCCAGTCGTAAAATACGGTTAAATATGATATTTTGATTAATGCAGATTTCATATTTATTATTATGTTTGCAGTATTACCTGACCTTGCTCAGGGGTTGCCTTGGTGCCTTTTTAATGCTTATTTTAATCTGTATCTTTGGTAATTCCAATATTTTCTTCTTTTTTTTTTTTTTGTAATCCTGAAAATTATTTTAGTAAATATCGATTGTCTTGGTCACCAAGTATCATATCGAAGTATGCTTTGTACGCCCTCTTGACAAAGTCTGTAATATTCCTCTTGTGTTGTGCCATCATATACTGTCCACAGATGTAACAAAAGACATCCGGTTCATATCTGCAACATCTTCTGGAAGAACCCATTTTCTCTCTGGAACTCATTTTCAACTGTGGAATTAAAAAGAAAATTCTTAATTACTGTTTAATTTATACTGCAACTATATTTATGGAACATGTTATTAAGTAATTACAGTATATAATTATATAAAAATTCTCCCTATATAAATAATTATATAAAAATTCTCCCTGAAATACTTCAATATATACATAATCATTATAATGATTCAATAATATCAGAAAATTATTATTTACTGCTTCTATATTGAAGTATTTCAGGGAGAATTTTAGCAGTTTAGGCTTATTTGGGGCTATCAGTATCTTCTAAACTAGAGCCAATCTGGCAAAACCAATGTTATATTCGTAATCAGCGACCTTCAAAACCCCAGAAAACACTCCTAGATTGTCTGCCAAAGAAAAAAAATAAACATTTGTTGACCAGTGTTATATTGACACCTTACTGATCAACGTCACCTCCTCAGAGTGGACGAAACGTGCCAGCAACAATCCAGTTTCTCCGATTTGTTCTTAGCAGCTATTCTTCCAGCTCAAAACTCACTACTTTGGCGAGGTTTTGGAAGCCATGATTTCTTGAACCGTATGCAAAAGAAACCACAATATCAACATCGACTATCTATTCGTTGTAAGAATTTATGAGGTTGTCGGTATATATAGTTCTACAATTAGTCAACTGTGTCGAAAAATTCCTTACCTTATGTTGCCGGCCATACTACTTGTGCTTGGTTTGTTGGGGTCTATGTTTTGTTAAACCGACATATAAGAAACCTCTGAATCACATTTTCACTAAATATGTGTGTAGACTGTTTTGCAATTTCTTCAGGATCAGTTGCTTGTCAATTATAAATAAAGTAATATTCCAGTTTTATATTGCAAAAATAATAGATATTTTAAAAATATACACACACACGTAAATTTTCCAATCTTATAAATAAACTTATTTTCAGGTAACGAAAAAGAAACATTAAGAAATTTACGTGCGGGATTTGAACCTACCGACCACGTCATGCAAAAAAAAAAAGAAAAAAACACAAACAACAACAACAACAACAACAACAACAACAACAACAACAAACACGTAAATTTTCAAGTCTTAAAAAATTCTTTGCAGTTAATGAAGAAAAATTAAGAAATGTACGTGCGGTGTTTGTAACATACAGACCACGTCATGCAAAAAAACAAAACAAAAACACACACACATAAAACAAGCTATCAACTTACCCACAGTAGAATTTTCACGGCCCGTTGTTCTATCATTGTTGCTAAGTGACGACATGGAAAAATGGCTTTACCGATGATCAATAAATTAAAATAACGATTTCGATTATCGATTATCGCTAATTATCGGTAATAATCGGGGGTATTCTGAGACAAAACTTAAGATCACTATCAGACTTATACACTAAAGTTCTGTAAATTTTAAAGAAAATCTGTTTAGCCGTTTCGGAGTCTATAAGTCGCATTTATATAATTGTAGAGATAGATAAATCTCATTAATCCGAATAGAGTTGTCCCCCTTTGAATGTAAATGTATTGTAAACAAACACGTCATAAATTAAATTTCTTAAAGATAATTTACTTGATTAATTCATGTGATTTTTGGAATATGACATCTTCGCCCAAAGGCGGCTAATTACACCATAAAGGTTGTTTTTTTAAATAATTTTCTGTCTATTGTTTTTTTTTCAAAATAAGTGCATCTAACACTTACAAAAAAAATGCAAAAAACTGACAATTTAGTCATTTAAAAATAAGCAAAAATAATCTATTAATAACTAGTGTGTGTGTGTGTGTGTGTGTGTGTGTGTGTGTGTGTGTGTGTGTGTGTGTGGTGGGCAATCGGTTTTGTTCGGGCGTAATATACGCTTAAATATGATATTTTAATTCATCCAGATATTATTATAGAGTCTATATTTCAAAAGTCAAAAAAAAGTACTGAAGGTGCCATCAACTAGAATCGAAACCAAAATCATTGTACCAACGTGACACGCATATAAAACGATTAAAACTAAAAAAAAACAAAACTATAATGAATGTACAAAATGCCTAACAATTTTTTTTTTAATTTTGACCCCTCAAAATTCATCACTGGATTGCCACGAATAACTGGGACGATGAAACTGGCTGATGAAAATAAAGTTTCCGGCCACGATTCCATTTCCGTTTGATGAAAATCTGTTTTCTTTTTTTTGTTGCAGACCATCTACTAGTGGACTAGTTGTGTACAAATCCCAAGAGCAATAGGAGCCTTCTATCATGTCTGAAAGTGGCACAATGTTCAACGAACGAGATCGGAGATGCGCCACTGTACAACTCATGCTCTCTACTGATCCAAGTTATGACAACAGGACCATTGCCAGCACCCTCAAAATGCAAATCCAGACGGTTCAATGCTTGAGGGTACAACACAATAAAGTTTCCGCTCACAATTATGGTTTTTGGTGTGATTTCAAGTGAGGGCCACATCTTGCTACTCACATCTTCAAAGTCGACTTGAAAGTCAACACCAAAGTGTACCTGGATGTGCTGAAGAGTGTGGTGATTCCCTGGTGCAATCAGGTGGCTGCTGGCAGACCATGTGTGTGGCAGCAGTACTCGGCGCCGGTCCACAAGTCCAAAGAGACACAGGCTTGGCTTCAGTAGGAGTACTACGACTTTGTGCCCTTTGTCTCACTGCCACTCCTCCTCCCCAACTTAAATCCGCTGAACTACTTCATTTAGGCATACGTCGGGAACATCACCAACACGACCTCCCACAACATCAAAGCTAGCCTGATAGCCGCCATCCGCCGAGTATTCGCCGAGCTCTTGCCGGCGCTTGTGGAAAAGGCATGCTCCCAGTTCCGGACTTGTTTCGGGGCGGTGATTGAAGCTGAAGGCGGCTACATTGAATAGATGTCAGCTCTACTATATAATCAAGTTTTTTTCTGAATTGATTTTTAATAAAAGTTTTCAAATAAAGCTGTTGTCTTCTTTAGGGCGACAACTTTATCGTTCTCTACTTTGGCCTTTTGGCCGAGATCAAAGTGTAGTATCTGTTCTTCAGATGCTGCACTTCCATTTCTCGTTCTCTTTCGATGGAGAATCAGTCCTTCACGACTGAGACAATTTTTATTTTTGTACCTTTTCTCCACGTTAAAAAACGACCCTGGTGTCTAACTCTATCCCGTGGGGAGGCATAGTAAATAGGTACTCTATATATTTGCGTAAGTGTAACACTACTATATAGCGCTTGTTCGAGGACACTGTCATGCTATCGGTACCGGTGAGGAAGGTGTACGGAGGGGGGGTGACTGTTGGTGATTCGGTGACGCAAAAGGGAAGGGGCAGGTGACAACGATGCGAAACTTCCGCGCGACCTTTCTCCGTGAATTCGAAAAGAAAAAAAAAAAAGGAAATTCCAAAAAGGAGAGAAGAAAATGAAAACCGTCTCGACCGACATTCAGGAATCACAGAAATATGACAATAGGAAATAATATTCCACAACTTCGTCACGATCCTTTTTTGTGAAACATTAAACTACTACTACTACTACTACTACTACTACTACTACTACTACTACTACTACTACTACTACTACTACTTCTGCCATTGACAACAGCAACAACAATAATAATGATAATAATAATTGAAATTGCTACAGACGCAAAATATAAAGAAACATCCCTAGATGTATCAGAATTTTTGGTAAATTTTTGACACCCCTAACAGAAAACTGCGAAAAAAAAAAAAAAAAAACTCGTAATTTTTCTTTTTAAAGTGGGTTGTTTATTTTCTTTATGGAATATACTTCCAAAATAAACTATTAAAGTTGTTTAAAAAATAATAGAAATATCATTTTTTTATATTAAAAAAACAAACAAACAGTGTTTACAAATTGCCGGTGGTGCGCGTTCAACCAGTCATATTTTTACGTAATGAAATCAATTGAATTTTACGAGTGAATTTTTTTCAATTTTTAAACTTTAAAAATCTATCACAATTTTTCTTTTGGTTCAATTTTTACGATATTTTCAGGCTCAATGTGAAATTTTATGCTTTTTCCAATAAACAAAATATAATATTTTAGATTAACGTTTTTTTTTTTTAATTCACCCCCCCCCCTATTTTGAAATGTGTATTAAAATTTAAATAATTAATTTACTCACCTCAGTTTTATATATCACAAATTGAAGATAAAAGATCAATAAATAATATATTCAAATTTAAAACAAAAAAAGTGCTTTTTGGAAATTTACCTATAAAGTCCACAGTGTAAAACCTTTTTTTTTTTTTAATGAAAGCTCATGTTATGCTCATATCGTCAAGTAAATACCGGACGTTGACGAGAATTTTTTCTATTTCATTGAATATTTTCTTTTTTTTAGATATTAAAAAAATTCATTCGATAAAGTAGAAATAAAATATAATTAATGAAATATATGAGTTTTTGATTAGAGAATTAAAAAAAAAAATCGGTCGACTGGGATTTTCGTTTAACGGAAAAAAACTTATAAGTGAATGTGTGCTTTTTTTAACCTACGGAGGCCCCAAAATACTAATTTTGGTTAACAGCACGCAATAAAAAGAGATATTAATTATGGCGTTTATAAGTCACCGTAAGATAATCGCGAAAAAAAACCCTTTCTTTTCAGCTTGAGTGAACGAAGGAAAGTCATAATAATTTTATCGGCAACTTTAAAAAAGAAGTAAAACCCTTCCTCCCCCACCCCAAAAAAAAAGCAATCGAGAAAGTGGTATAAGGGTGGGAGACTTGCGTGCGAATACCTCAAGCCGGCCCATCTAGTAAAAACACAATTCAAATATACAGAGTGGAACGATAAAATTGTCGCCCTAGAAAAGACGACATGATTTCATTTCCGTTTGGTGAAAACCAGTTTCTTTTTCTTTTTTTTTTCTTGTTGCAGGCCATTTACTAGTTGGCCAGTCGTGCACGAATCCCAAAAGCGACAGGATCCTTCTATCATGTCTAAAGGTAACACAATGTTTAACAAACGAGATCGGAGATGTGCCGCTGTACAACTCATGCTCTCTACCGATCCAAGTTATGACAACAAAACCATTGCCAGCATCCTCAAAATGCATCGATGGATTGCCACGAATAACAGGGACGTGCGTAGAGTGATGAAAACAAAGTTTCCGGTCATTGTTATGGTCTCTGATGTGTTTTAAGTGAGGGCCACATCGTGGCACCTCACATCTTCGAAATCAGCTTGAAAATAAACATAAAAATTTGCCTGGATGTATTGAAAAGTATGATGATCCCCTAGTGTAATCAGGTGGTCGTCGGCAGACCGTGAGAGTGGCAGCAAGATTGGTTGTCGGCCCACAAGTCTGAAGAGACCCAAGCTGAAATGTCTATTAAAAATTAAATAATTAATTTACTCACCTCAGTTTTATATATCACAAATTGAAGATAAAAGATCAATAAATAAAATATTCTAATTTAAAATGAAAAAAAAAGAATTGTCTTTTTTTTTAAATTTTCCTGTAAAGTCCAAAGTATAAAACAATTCTTTTTAAAAACCACGTTGATTTTTTGTTTTAAGTGAAACCTCATGTTATGCTTAGATTGTCAAGTAAATATCGGACGCTCACGACAATTTTTTTTATTTCATTCAATGTTTTCTTTTTTTAGATAGTTAAAAAATTTCACTCGATAAAGTAGAAATAAAATATATTAATCCAAAACTCATGTAATTCATTAAGAGAATAAATTTTAAAAAATTAATTGGTAGAGTGGGAGTTTTTTAACGGCAAAAACTAATAAGTGAATGTGTTCATTTTTCACTAAGGTGGCCCAAAAATACTAATTTTGGTTTACAGCACACAATAGAAAGGGACATTAATTGTGGCGCTTCGAAGCCACCGGAAGATAAACGCGAAGAAAATCAGAAATTTGTCTTTCTTTATTTGAACAGTGAAAAGCATCTGAGTTAGCGTTTTTTTTTTGAATCCTTGTTTAAAAAAAGTATTTTATTTAAAAAGGACATGAAATATAAGTATAAATATGGATAAATTCATAACAATGAACAATAGAAGTACACATTGAATAGAATTTTTTTATAGGTAAGTGATTTTTTGGAATATATATATATATTTTTTTTATAATCGAAGTAAGTAAAATTTCGTTGATTTTCTTTAAATCTTGTTTTAAAGAAAACCGATTTAAAAAACAAATATTGCATAATTTGCTATTAAACTTGTTATTTTTAAAAAATTTTACAGCCTTAAGTGAGCAGCTGAAAACACCAGCCGGAGTCCTCGATTTTGTCAAGAGAAAATTTACTGGCACGGACATAAACTTGTGCACGATGTGGACACAGGTGCAATCTTATTATAAGAGGAAAGGTAAGCGATGGCTATGCCTGAAGGTGTCAGGCTACCAAATGCCGAACCTTTACATTATCCAGACTGGTAACTTTTTTGGCAAGTCTATGCTGACAATTGCCATCATAATTAAAATCATCAACTTGTGAGCGTTTGAGCGAGCAACACAGTGCGAATGTGTTATACGACCTACGCACACACACCATTAATAAAACAACGGTCTGAGGAAACAATAACAATATCTGTTTTAATATATAAAAAAAACTATGCCACCAAGTTTTGTTTGAACTTTTCTAGTTCTCATGGTTTTCTTTGAAAAAAAAAAGAAATAAATAAAAAGTAAAAAAATAACATTAAAAAAACAAAAATAAAAAAATTGTTTTAAATTTTTCTTGAAAAAAAAAATTACAAAAAAATTCCTTGAAAGTATTTATTTGACTTACCTCTAAACCTTTTCTCAAACAAAAAAATCTTTAACATTATTTATTTAAAAAAAAATTATATATATATATATAGTTGTCTAGCACGGTAGAGAGAGCCCACCTTTCTTGCAGCGGCCCTGGCAATGCCTTCAATGTAATTGTTCCAACTCATGTTTCCTGTGAACATTAGGCCAAGGAGTTTAAAAGATGTATTCTCAGATAAAGAGTCGTTGGGGAAGAAACTACCGGAGTAGAAAGATCTTTTACATCTAGGGATCTCTACAGTGTGGGGGTGGGATTTTACAGCTTGTCGGGTCTGTCGAGGGTGTTCACGTCATGGGGACACAAGTGCTTGCAGTTCATCAGAGCATTCACCATTAAAATACTTGTAGAACAGGCAGAGGGATGCAACGTTTCGTCGATGGGACAGAGACTGAAGCTTAGATGCCAGTTCAGGGCCTATCAGATTTGCGACTCTCTTTTGAACCTTGTCAAGGAGCGAGAGACTAGTAGCCGATGCACCAGCCCAAATATGACAGCAATACTCCATACATGGGCGAATGGTTGCCTTATAGAGGTACAGGATACTTTCGACTGTTAGTAGTTTTCTAGCACGGTAGAGAGAGCCCACCTTCCTTGCAGCGGCCCTGGCAATGTTTTCAATGTAATTGTTCCAACTCATGTTTCCTGTGAACGTTAGGCCAAGGAGTTTGAAAGATGTACTCTCAGATAAAGAGTCGTTGGTCATTGAAGGCATATCTATATAATACTATTCTTAATTGAAGGCATATATATATATATATAATACTATTCTTAATTGAAGGCATATATATATATATATAATACTATTCTTAATTGAAGGCATATCTATATAATACTATGCTTGCGTGTACGTTATCACCTTTCGCCCATTTTTTTTTTTTAAATGAGTTGGTGGTAGAGAGGGTTTCTTGTAATTATTGTCTTATATTTATGTACATCTCTTATTCCCTCCTGCATAATATAGAGCATTGTATGATCAGCAAATATACCCATCACGCACGCAATATTTTCCGGGAGGTCGTCCATGAATACCAGGAATAATAATGACCCAAGGATCTACCCCTGAAGCAAAGGATAACTGATCTGATGATGCACTTGACGTTTACATTTTTGGTTTTGGTTGGTGGGGAAGAAATCCTTTACGACTGATACATTTTATTGATTTTCTAACTAACCCACTTTTGGGGAGCTGGTTTCCCCCTCCACATTAAAAACCTACCTTATGTCTAACTCTGCCCTCCTGGGGAGGCAAGTAAACAAAATAAATAAATAAAAATATGTACCTTTAACGTGTGTTTTTACAGTAATCCGGAAAAAATTACAACTTCATAATTAAAAATTGGAGATTTTTAAAGTATCGGAATCGGTAATTGTATCAGAATCGGAAATAATTTTTTTTTAATTCAATTTTCACCCCAAACAAGGCACAGTGCCACTTTGAAGTAGGGGGCTACTATTGGACACACAAGTTGCAGGGGCATTATGAACGGAGATGAGTAGAAAGATGTTTGTTCACATTACACTTGAACTTCTGCATATCAGTACAGTTGGGAAAGCAGAATCCCGGAAGGGGGTTCCAAAGTCTAGCAGTTCTGGGGAGGAAACTATTGGAGTAAAAGGCTTTCTTACATCTCGGGATCTCTACTGTGAAGGGGTGGGATTTAGCTGCTTGTTGAGTTTTTCGGGGGTATTCACGTCAAGGGCTACAAGTGCTTGTAGTCTGTCACAGCATTCACCATTAAAGTACTTATAGAACAGGCAGAGGGATGCAACATTTCGTCGATGGGACAGAGGCTGGAGCCTAGATAACAGTTCAGGACCTATCAGGTTGGTGACTCTCTTTTGAACCCTGTTCAGGAGCGAGAGACAAGGAGCAGATGCACCAGCCCAAATGTGACAACAGTACTCCATACATGGGTGAATGGTGGCCTTATAGAGATACAGGATATTTTCAGCCATAAATAGTTTTCTAGCACGGTAGAGAGAGCCCACCTTCTTCGCAGCAGCCTTTGCAATGCTCTCAATGTATCTATTCCAGTTCATGTTCCCTGTAAACGTTAGGCCGAGGAATTCAAAGGAAGTACTTTCGGATAATGTGTTCTTGGCCATATTGGAATCGTCCAATCACTAATAAGTATCTATAAAAATTAGCAATAGATGACGCAGTTTAATCAGAAAGAACGAAAGAAGATGACAGTGAAACACAAAACAAGTTGCACAAACAAAACCAGGGTAGTTCGCATGTCATAGCAAATAATTACATGTCACAACACATCTTTCGCGTGTCACAACATATTTTTCGTGTGTCACTACACATTTTTTGGAGTGTCAGTAATACACAGGGAGAAACTTTTTTCTTTTTTTTTACATGGAGTTCACCACTTATCAAGGCCCAATGGCCACTCAGGGATAATGGTTATTGTGTGTACAGTAACCAAAGGGATAGTGTAGCAATAGTATTGGAGAATTGGTAAGGTGTCATTATTTAGGGAGGGGGCGGTTCATCAGGAATTTGTTTGTGTTGGACTTGAAGACATCCAGGTTGAAGTCGGGAGGGAAACAGGCAAGCGGAACAGAGTTCCACAGGCGTGCAGTTCTAAGAAAGAAGCTTTGTTCATGGTATCTACGTTTTGATTTAGGCACAGCCCAGATGTGACAACAGTACTCCATACATGGGCGAATGGTGGCCTTATAGAGATACAGGATATTTTCAGCCGTATCAAGGCATGTTTGTATGTGTGTGTATATATATATATATATATATATATATATATATATATATATATATATACATATATATATATATATATATATATATATATTCAAAGCATGTTTGTATGTGTCTGTGTATATACGTATATATAGATTCAAAGTATGTTTGTATGTGTGGGTATATGTTTTTAACTCATTTCAAAGTGTTTTTTAACATATTTTATTAACTGTTTGCTCATATATATATATATATATATATATATATATATATATATTCAAAGCATGTTTGTATGGGTGTGTGTGTGTGTATAGATTCAAAGCATGTTTGTATGTGTGTGTATATATCTATTCAAAGCATAATTTCATTTTTCCACTCTTCCATCCAGTATACTTTGAATAGATCCCTTACATCCACGATTTTAAAAGGAGGATTTTTTCCCGAAATATAATACAATTTGTACAGTTCATAAGTCACCTTCTCAGCTATATTTTGAAAAAAAAAATTCAATTTTCGTTTAGCTTATAAAAATTGCAAGTTTTTCAAAAATTCTCAGAATCAGTAAGGAACAGAGAGACGTTTGTTTCTGCTTGGCTGTTGGTTACCATAACAACCAATCTATTACACTCCCTCGAATCGTCTGGAAATGGCGGAGATGATGACGTAACAAGGTATACAAAAGGAAACGTAGGGAAAATGGGAATACCTTATTCTCGAAGACAACATATATATATATATATATATATATATATACATATATATATATATATATATGATGAAAATAATGGAAATAGTATTCCGACAAAATAGAGTAAAAAAACGAACAAACCGTATTATGTGTTCATCAACGTTTCGTCTTTATTTCGAGACTTCCTCTGGATGAATGAGATTAAGAAACAAAAAATACCAGTACAAAATATTTGAAAATGTTTCACGTGCACAGTGTGACGCAGTTCTATTTCAGAGAAACGAAAAAGACATTGGAAATTCAAAAAGGAGGGGGCGGGCTGGCGCTGTTAAAGAGAAGGAAATTTTAGTGACGTCATATAGTCGTTAATGTAATTTTAAAACTATGAACGCAGTTAATATTCTTATTGGAAAAAGATATATCTGTTGAGATTCAAATATAGGTTTGTAACAAAAATTAAATGAGTGTTTTTTTCTGAACACATAATGCGGGTTGTTCCTTTCTCTCTCTCTCTCTCTCTCTCTCTATATATATATATATATATATATATATATATATATATATATATATATAATTATAGAATAAAATCAGCCCAAAAAATCCCTTTCCCAATAAAACCCAAAACTAACTGTAATTGTAATAACAAACATCTTTGCCCTCTCAATAATGATTGCATCCATAAAGATGTTATATATTCTTGCACAATTGCTGAGCTCCTACGCAGTCCTCCCATAACAGATACTAATATTTTGTCTTCAAGTTATCCTTCTTCCCATCCTCTATCTGATATAGGTACTAATCCAATATACCACTCGAGCAGCCCCTCCATCTACAATCATACAACTAGCAATGATAATAATAATAATAATAATAATAATAATAATAATAATAATGAAAATAATAACATTTCTCTTAACAGCCATCCTAACACTAACAACACTCATTATCCCCTTCAAAATAGTCCTCGTACGATCATTGTCCCACCCTTTGTTGAACACAATGAACAAAATTCAAACTATTTCCCCAATACAAATCAACAAATTAATACTAATTTCAGACCTCGAGCTTTTAATAAATATATCGGCGCTACTTCAACATTAATTAAGAAAAGAATATCAAACCACATTTCTTCTTTTAACAACCATGATTCTAATAATAACCAAGTAACTTTTCTAACCACTTTAATTAAAAAAACTTAACTCTAATAATACCCACTTCTCAATCAAATGGACTATCCTAAAAAAAAGTTAAGTCTTATACTCCAGGCTCTAAGTCATGTCGCCTCTGCACAACTGAAGCTATAACTATAATTACTTCCCCTCAAAGTAACAATACAATAAATTCTAAAAACTAACTGATCTCTTTCTGTAAACATAAGTCCAAATTTAATTATAGTAATTTTTAAATAACATAGTTATTACTTTAACCTTTCAGATAGATACATAATTTTTCTTTAACATTATCTTTTTTCTACATACGTTGCAGTCATCATCATCATATACATGTGTATGTATTTATTTTATTTTTCTTCTCATTTCATTTGGTGTCTTTTAATAACTCCTGCTGATAATTTAATTCTTGTACATTTCAGTTGCCCCCTTTTTTGCTCTATATTTTTGGTGCCTCTCAACGTAATCTTGTCTGGGTCATTTTGACATTGGCTTTTCTATTTTAAATTTAATTCAATCACCATTCAATTTTTTTTCTTCTTCTTCACTCATTTTTCTTAATTAACTACTTGCTCTTATCTTCGTCTATCTAGATATAAAAGTGAAAGTGTCTGTGTGTCTGTGTATCTGTGTATCTGTGTGTGTGTGTCTGTGTACATTTCCCTACGCAATAACTCTGTCAATTTTTAGTCTACAGACTCAAAATTTGATATACACGGTACTGAGATTTGGGAAAATCGATGTGATCAGTTTTTGGCCAGAAATTTGGCGATTAAGGGGTCAAAGTTCAACGATTTGATCTTTGAGAACTTTAAAAAACTCCTCCGACAATTTTGAGTCTACGCACTTGAAATTTTAGATATAGGTTCCTTGGACATGGATCTAACTTAATAACTTTATTTGAGCCCAAAACAATAAATTTTAAGAGGTTATAATAGGGGTCAAAGTTTTAAAAAAATGACCTCTGCGTTCTCTAAAGGGTATTCAGAGATAGGGCAAGCTTTTTCATCAGTTTGGGTCGAAAATTTTTAGTTGCCAATATATAAATGTATATATGTATGTCTGTTTGCATGTCTGCCTTAAACTTTCAATAGAGGCGACGGGTTTTGTCCAAGATCAGTATCGTCTTAAATATCGAAAAATTGGCTAAAAACATTAGTATCGTTCCCTTGAACTAGACACTTTTCTACAGGGGGGGGGTCACTTTTTTCGCAGAGTTTTTTTAAAGTTATTAACTCCTTAGATTGTCTGGCCTTAATTTTAAAAAAATGTCCGCTTTGGCGGTGGTCGTAACAGCATAAACGTTAGGTTTTTTCCCCGTTCTTTTCCTCCTTTGCAGTACGGGTTCGAGCCTGCCTTTGTATTACGACTTTTTTTTTTTATTTTGCTCAACATACACATCCAAACACCTGGGCAACACCGGGCTGAAATGCTAGTATATCTATAAAAGTGAACGTGTCTGTGTGTCTGTGTACATTTTCCTTCGCAATAACTCTGTCAATTTTCAGTCTACAGACTCGAAATTTGTTATACAGGGTACTGAGATTTGGAAAAATCTACGAGATCGGTTTTCGGCCAGAAATTTAGCTAAGGGGTCAAAATTCAACAAGTTGACCTTTGAGAACTATACCAAACTACTCCACTAATTTTGGGTCTAAACACTTGAAATTTTAGATATAGGTTCCTTGTCCATGGATCTAACTTAATAACTTGATTTGAACCCAAAACAATAAATGTTAAGTGGTCATAATAGGGGTCAAAGTTTTAAAAAATTAACATTTTTTTTTGCTCAGCATACACTTCCAAACATCCGGGGTACGTCGGGCTGAAATGCTATATATATATATATATATATATATATATATATATATATATATATATATATATATATATATATATATATATATGTATATATATATATATATATATATATATATATATATATATATATATATATAAAATCCGATCTTCAAGGTGAAGACGCTAACCTCAATATCGTTTTAAAAAATCAACAACAAAAAAGCAACGTAAATATATAAACGTTAACAGTACATTAAAAGCAAAGCTGGGCGGAACTGCTAGTACATATATATATATATATTCTTTTTTTTTTTAAACAACATAACGTATACCATCGCTGGTATCTTTATATATATATATATATATATATATATATATATATATATATATATATATATATATAAAGTTATGTCTCGGAAGTAGAGTGAAAAGCACATCTTATTTTTCTTTTATTAATATTATTTTTTTTCCTTGTACACATGTTTGTGAATTATTCCATGGATTTCTGCCTTTGGATTATTATGGACCATCTTCTTCCAATTACGGGATGTCTTTGGATTTTACTTGTACAAATGGAAATTCTTTTAACTTTCTTGAAGTTTTACATTTGGATTTTACCGTCACTGGATTATTTATCTTCCACCAGACCATCCATTCATGTGTAATCACTTCTTTCTTTACCATATTCCCTCTGCTTAACTTATTTTGTGTTCAAGTAAGATCTTTGACTTACTTATTGTTTCATCAAATACTTCTGCTTGCAAAATCCGATCTCGCATTTTGCTAATTCCTACTCTCTGATGAGAAGGAGAGTATTTCTTCGAAACTCCGCGGATTAAGCACTATCCATTTATCTAGTGTTTCCTTTTCAGATTAAATATGTTTTTAATAAATTTCAAAGTGTTTTTTAACATATTTTATTAACTGTTTGCTCATATATATATATATATATATATATATATATATATATATATATATATATATATATATATTGGGTAAAAGATAAACGATTAATAATTGTAAATTATGAATCAGTTTCAAAAGGAAAAACAAAGAAAATCAGTGTATTAGAATTATTCGTTATGGAGCTCTATAAGGAATATTCGCTTTACTTACTACAAAAATGTTAGTTTTATTAACCCCCCCCTCTATTTTTTGCTGATGAGGAGATTATGTTCGAAAAAAAAAAACAAAACAAAAAAAACAAAGTCTTTGTTTATCATTCATTAATAAAATAAACATCGTTTCCGAAACGATCGTACACTCAAGATGATTTTGTTTTCTAGAGTACACTGAGCACTGTTTTTTAAAAGTGATAATAAATTTATTCATACATTAAAATAAACTCTGCTCTTTAGATTGCATGTCTAATTCCCTCTATAAAATCTATATATCTTTAAAAGTGATCGTGTCTGTGTGTCTGTGTGTTTGTATGTGTGTGTCTGTCTGTGTGTCTGTGTACATTTCCCTACGCAATAACCCTGTCAATTTTTAGTCTACCGACTCGAAGTTTGATATACACGGTACTGAGATTTGGGAAAATCGATGTGATCAGTTTTTGGCCAGAAATTTGGCGATTAAGGGGTCAAAGTTCAATGATTTGACCTTTGAGAACTCTACCAAACTCCTCCGATAATTTTGGGTCTAGACACTTTAAATTTTAGATATAGGTTCCTTGGACATGGATATAAATTAATAACTTGATTTGACTCCAAAACAAGTAATGTTAACGGGCCATAATAGGGGTCAAAGTTAAGAAAAAATGAACCTCTGCGGCCTCTACCAAATTACTCAGACAATTTCTGGTCGATTTGAATTTTTACATAAAGGGTATTCAGAGATAGGATAAGCTTTTTAATCGGTTTGGTTCGAAGATTTTTACTTACCAATATATAAATTATGTATGTATGTATGTTTGCATGTTTGCCTAAAACTTTCGACAGGAGCGACGGATTTTACCAAGATCAGTATCGTTTTAAAGTTCGACCTTTCAGACGACAATTATCGAAAAAATGGCTAACAACATTAATATCTTCACCTTCAACTTGGCAGTTTTCTACAGGGGGGGGGGGCTTTTTCGCCGATATTTTAAAAAGTCATCCTGTATTTTCGATTGTCTTGCCTTAACTGTAACATAAGTCACTTCCGGTTTGGCGGTGGTCGTAACAGCAAACGTCAGGTTTTTTTCCTGTTCTTTTCCTCCGTCGGGGTACCCTGCCTTCCTACTATAACTTTGTTTTTTTAATTTTTTTATTTTTATTTTATTTTTTTAACTATTGCTCAACAGACACATCCAAACACCCGGGAAACGCCGGGCTTAAATGCTAGTATAATATAATAATGAATATGAAATATGTATTAATCAAAATATCATATTTAAGCGTATTTTACGACCGGGCAAAGCCGGGAGGCCTGCTAGTACATATATATATATATATATATATATATATATATATATATATATATATATATATATATATATATATATATATATATAAGTAAATTCTTGGTACAGCAAAATGGAAGGAGAAATTTCAGAGGAAACATAATTTAATTTAAATCAAAAAGATCAAAGAAACAAAAAACGGGCAGGTGGAATTGTTAAAATTTCCTTAAGGCCTTATCGTCTGACCCTCTAAGAGGAAACGTCAGAATGATAAATTAAAAGCTAAGAATCGAATGAGGAAAGAGGGAAATTGGTTTCAGTTGGAAAACCAGTGAGAGAAAAAAATAAAATAAATATATAAGTGGAAATGTCTGTGTGTGTGTGTCTGTCTGTCTGTCTGTCTGTCTGTGCCTGTCTGTCTGTGTACATTTCCCTACCAAAAAAACTGTCAATTTTCAGTCTACAGACACTCCAGATTTGGCAAAAGGGATATTGAGATTTGGGAAAATCTTTTTAATCGGTTTTCGGCCAGAAATTTGGCTGTCAAGGGGTGAAAGTTCAACAATTTGACCTTTGAGAACTCTACCAAACTCCTCCGACAATTTTGCATCTAAACACTTGAAATTTTAGATATAGGTTCCTTGGACACGGATCTAACTTTATAATTCAATTTGAGCCCCAAACAATAAATGTTAAGAGGTCATAATTGGGATCAAAGATAAAAAATTGACCTCTGCGATCTCTACCAAATTACTCAGCCAATTTTTGGTCTAAACATTTGAAATTTTACATAAAAAGGGTATTCCGACACAGGGCAAGCTTTTTAATCATTGTTTCGATGAAATTTTGGTTTTCAAGGGGCAAAATTCAAAAGATTAAACCTTTGCGACCTCTAGCAAACTATTCTGCCAAATTTTGGGTCTAAACATTTGAAATTTTATATAAATGGTATTCAGGCATGTAGCAAGCTTTTTAATCAGTTTTATGGCGAACATTTTCCTGGCAAGAGGTCAAAGTTGAAAAAGTTGAACTTTGCAGACTTTACCAAACTCTAAACACTTTAAATTTTAGATATAGGTTACCTGGACCTGGCTCAAATATTTTAATTTAGTTTGTACCCAAAATTAGGGTCAAAGTTAAAAAAAAAAATTGACGTCTGCGTTCTCTACCAACTTTTCTCTATGGTAGTTAAGGAAGACTATTATATAGAAAGACATTACCGTACATATTCACACTTTTTAATATATACATATGCACATAAAGTTATGTGCAGGACATAGGGCCCGAGCAAAGCCAAGCGGAACTGCTAATATATATATATATATATATATATATATATATATATATATATATATATATATATATATATATATATAAGTGAACGTGTCTGTGTGTCAGTGTGTCTATGTGCATTTCCCTACGCAATAATTCTCTCAATTTTAAGTCTACAGACTCGAAATTTGATATACAGGGTACTGAGATTTGGGAAAATCTTTGTAACCCATTTTCGGCCAGAAATTCGGCTGTTAAGAGGTCAAAGTTCAACGATTTTACCTTTTGAGAACTCTACCACCTCCTCCACTAATTTTGTGTTTACGAACTTGAAATTTTAGATATAGGTTCCTTGGACATGGATCTAACTTAATAACTTGATTTGAGCCAAAAACAATAAATGTTAAGGGTTCATAATAGGGGTCAAAGTTAAAAAAATTGAAATTTTTTTTTTTTGCTCAACATACATCTCCAAACACCCGGGCAACGCCGGGTTGAAATGCTAGTATATATATATATATAAATATATATATATATTGCACAGCTACAAGAGTTAACTTGTCTAGGATAAGTGCCATATAAATTTGCAAAACTCACAATATAGCTCTATTTATTAACTGATATGAACTTAAATTGCTGAACATGTCTCAAAAATTTTCTACAGAGCTCTACTTAGAAATGAGCACTCTCAAAGACAATTTGTCTAACATAATTTGGAAATATGTTTTTTAAAGTTACCATCGAGCTCTCAAATATATTAGGCACTTAAACAGGAAACTTGTTTCAAATACTTGTCATATATATATATATATATATATATATATATATATATATATATATATATATATAAATATATATATATATATATTACTACAAATTATATATGTATATATATATATATATATATATATATATATATATATATATAACTACTTAATTTACTCACTTAAAATTAATATACGAAAGTATAGATTTATGCGTAAACTTTAAGTATTTACTTCAAAAGTGCTCAATACGTAGGTAGAGCTAGTTAGTAATTTATATAATATATATGGCGATTAAGCTACACTGAATATTCGGCGTTTCATCTACCTTAGGATTCGTCAGGCTTATGAATCCTAAGGTGGATGAAACGCCGAATATTCAGTGTAGCTTAATCACCATATATATTTTATATATATATATATATATATATATATATATATATATATATATATATATATATATATATATATATATATATATACAGGGTGTCCGTAAAGTTACTATACAGTCTTATTGTTTTATTGTATTATATTTGTATTAAGCATGCCACGCAAGCTGTATAGTAACTGTTTGTTTTTTCTTTTTCACACAAATTTTTAACTCTAAACAACCGTAATTTTTTTTCTGTTGTATTCAATGGTGTTATAAATCTCAATATATTTCAGACCTATTAGTCCTTTTTCAAGAGAAGACAGCGGAAGAGTGTTCAAAATTGGAAAAGCAGCTACAGAGTTTGCCACGTGATACCGCGAAATATAGAACAAAAAATGACGTTAGGAGAACGTTGGCTTTTAATTTTACCTTATAACTTTCTTCAACAATGCTTCAAGCAAACTACAACCTACTTATATATATATATATATATATATATGTATATGTATATATATATGTATATATATACATATATATATACATATATATATACATATATATACATATATATACATATATATATACATAATATATATATATACATAATATATATATATATGTATATATATGTATATTACTGTATTTCTAGGAAACTAAACTCTACCTGCCATAATATATATATATATATATACATATATATATATACATGTATATATATATATACATAATATATATATATATATATATATATATATATATATATATATATATATTACTGCAAGTTCTCTCGCGTCTGATTCTTCATGTGCTTTAATCTTTTCGTCACGGATGAACACGACTGTACTAAGTCCAACTACTGTAATGTATTGTGTTTGCGAGATTATTGCCCGTTTAGATTCCCACGATACCGTCTGGAAATGACGGTAGTTATCGGCGCGGATTGTTCACTTTCTACCGGGACCACCACCACCACTATTTCCATTAATACACAGCTTGTAAATATGCCCGTCTTTTTTTTTTTTTTTTATCTTGAAAAAATATCCAACATGCCAGCTTAACGATTTATCTACATTCTTGGCCTTCGGGACAAGATCAAAGTGTAGTATCTGTTCTTCAGATGCTGCACTTCTATTTCTTGTTCTCTTTCGGTGGAGGAGAAATCCTTCACGACTGAGACAATTTTTATTTTTGTACCTTTTCTCCACGTTAAAAAACGACCCTGGTGTCCAACTCTGTCCCGTGGGGAGGCATAGTAAATAGGTACAATATATATTTCTCTTTGTCTCCCTGTCAGTTTTACTCTATATTAGAAACACCTAGGATGATTTGGCTGAAATTTTGTATGGTCTTTGTTATGATAAGGTGTAGCGAACTAAGTATTATGGTATCTGTTTGATGCATATATATTAGGGATTAATAGGGATTAGTCACAATAATACTTCATTTACTATCACTTTTTTCTTAGAAACTACTTTTGTTTACACGGTTGTCATCACTTATCAAGGCCCGGAAGCCACTCAGGGATAAGGGTTATTGCAAGTACATTACGTCAGTGTGGAGATTTGATGAAGTGTTTACTTAAGGGGGCGGTTCAGTAGGAATTTGTGAACGTTGGACTTGAAGACATCCAGGTTGTAGTCAGGTGAGAAGCAGGCAGACGGAACAGAGTTCCACAGGCGTGCAGTTCTAAGAAAGAAGCTTTGTTCATGGAATCCACGTTTTGATTTAGGCACAGATATAGAGTGGGGGAAATTTTTCACAGTGGATTCAGCTAGACGGGTGTTTTTCGTGAAAGATTGGCGAAGGGGGACCAAAGATTGGAGTTCAGACGAGCACCTGCCATGGAAATAACGATAAAACAAGGATAGGCTCGACACGTCTCTTCTGTGGGAGAGAGGTTGCAGGGTAGAGAAAAGGGCATCCCCCACTAAGCCACGAAGTCTATTTTGTACTCTGTCAAGGCAGGATAGGCTATTTTTAGCAGCTCCTGCCCAGATATGGCAGCAGTATTCCATCCTTGGACAATGCTCACCTTGAACCGTAAAGATTAAACGCCTCTATCCATTGCATCACAGGCCCCGAAGATTTAGTTCCCCTAACACAATGAGCTGACAACAACTATGGAAGGCAGTAATTACTGGGGATAATGACCTGAAGAAGGCCAGAGGATCAGTTGGCCGAAACGTGGGGAAACAAAAACTATAAAGATAAGGATAACAGTCTCCAAATAAATAAAGACAAATTACTAATCTCAAAGGATAAAAAAACATAGATAAAATTAAATTAAACTATATATATCCCACATATTCACCTTTACGCCTAGCATATGTGTTCCAAACTCTACAATTATCCGGTAATTAGGGAGACACTAATTCGGAGATTTTTCCCAAAACTATAGTTTTCCTCAACTTTGAAAAAAAAAAAAAAAAAAATTGAACTAAAAACGAAATGTTGTCTTAAGCACAGTAAAAAGTGACTATATAAAATCCCGGGTAACGTCGAGTAACCTTGCTAGTTATGTTGAATCATTTGGTCAAGTAGAACAATAAAACACAGTAGACCGATAGTGCTTCCGAGATCAGAGGATCCAGCAGAAACATATCGAGTTAAAAGGAGGTTAGCCTTTGTTTACTTGGCGGTAATGTTCGTGGGAAAATTGATAAATTAAGGTGCTTAAATTAGGGCTTGTAGGGGATAGAGTTAGGGTTAGGGTAAGGGCTTGTAGGGGTTAGAGTTAGGGTTAGGGTTAGAGCTTGTAGGGGTCGCGAAAGACGATAAAAAGTAACACACTTGCCGGGGGGGGGGAGGGAAGTTTTTTTCTCCTTCTCTTCAGTGTGGAACATCCTGAAGAAAACAACACTACAGCTTTTTTATTTTCAAACTTTTATTATTTTTATCTATGCAATGTAACCACCTTCAGCCTCAATCACCGCCTCGATACAGATCCAGAACCAGGATCGTGCCTTTTCCAGAAACGCTGGCGGGAGCTCACCGAATATTTGGTGGATGACGGCTATCAGGCTGGCTTTGGTGTTGTGGGAGGTCATGTTGGTGATGTTCTCAATGTATAACCAAACGAAGTAGTTCAGCGGATTCAGGTCAGGGGCGAAGGGGGTCCAGTACGAGAAAGGTACGAAGTCGTAGGTGTTTCCTATCCCGTCGCTGCTAACAAACTGACGAAGGCCAGAGGAATAGTTTTTTTATTTTTTTATTTTTTTTTATTACATTTTCACCCCAAACAAGCCACATTGTCACTTTGGTGTAGGGGGGTACTATCAGGGGAAACAACTACTTGGGTACTATGTAGGGATTTGGGCAGCAAGATGTTGGTTCACGTTGCACTTGAACTTCTGCATGTCAGTACAGTTGGTGAAGCAGGGACCTGGAATGGAATTCCAAAGTCTAGCGGTTCTGGGGAAGAAACTACCGGAGTAGAAAGATCTTTTACATCTAGGGATCTCTACAGTGTCGGGGTGGGATTTTGCAGCTTGTCGGGTCTGTCGAGGGTGTTCACGTCGTGGGGGCACAAGTGCTTGCAGTTCATCAGAGCATTCACCATTAAAATACTTGTAGAACAGGCAGAGGGATGCAACGTTTCGTCGATGGGACAGAGGCTGAAGCTTAGATGCCAGTTTAGGGCCTATCAGATTGGCGACTCTCTTTTGAACCCTGTCAAGGAGCGAGAGACTAGTAGCCGATGCACCAGCCCAAATATGACAGCAATAATCCATACATGGGCGAATGGTTGCCATATAGAGGTACAGGATACTTTCGGGTGTTAGTAGTTTTCTAGTATGGTAGAGAGAGCCCACCTTCCTTGCAGCGGGCCTGGCAATGCCCTCGATGTAATTGTTCCAACTCATGTTTCCTGTGAACGTTAAGCCAAGGAGCTTGAAAGACGTACTCTCAGATAAAGAGTCGTTGGCCATTGCTATATATGAAAAAACAGCTATATAGAAGATGAGGATAATAGTCCGCAAATAAATCAATAAAAATGAGTTTACGTAAGTTTTGGAACATGAGTTACAACTAAAAATCTGTACAAAATACTGTTTGAAACCCACCGAATATCTGTCAGCCTATGTTACGGTAACATATATTGAGTGGGTTTCTAACATTATTTTGCATAGTTTTTTAGTTTTAACTAATTTTCTCAAACTTACGTATTCAACACAGAGTCGGCCGCCATTTGCATTTGTCAAATATATTGATAAACACTGCTTTTCGAACCGAATAAACATTTTACATTAAATAAAAACACTAAAAACTTATCCAGTTAGGTAGAAAATTAAATTATCTTGCCTTTGATAATATTGATTTGGTTTATATTTGTTTTTTGACAACTTTTTCGAATCTATGTGTATAGTACCCCCCCCCCCCAAATACAAATTACTTATTTCAAAAGAATTCCAATAATTAAAAGTCGTAGCACTCCTTTTGATTTGGGAGGTCATGTTGGTGATGTCCTCAATGTATAACCAAACGACATAGTCCAGCGATAGGTGTATCAGAAGCAGCCATTAAAAATGCGTGATAAGAACTTGAATAAGCTTATAACTACTTGAGAAATGTAATTCAAACCCTAATTTTTTCAATTAAAGGAGCAAAGACCAAATTTTAAAAAATAATAGGTTTAATAGCAAATTATGCAATATTTGTGTTTTTCAATCGGTTTTCTTTAAAAAAAGATTTGAAGAAAATCAACGAAATTTTACTTACTTCTATTATAAAAAATATATTTAAATTCCAAAAAATCACTTACCTATAAAAATTCTATTCAATGTGTACTTCCATTGTTTATTGTTAAGAATTTATCCATATTTATACTTATATTCCATGTCCTTTTTAAATAAAACACTTTTTTAAACAAGGATAAAAAAAAATGCGAACTCCGATGTTTTTTGCTGTTCAAATAAAGGGAGACACATTTCTGATTTTCGTCGTGTTTATCTTCCGGTGGCTTCGAAGTGCCACAATTAATGTCTCTTTCTATTGCGTGCTGTAAACCAAAATTAGTATTTTTGGGCCACCTTACTTGAAAAATGAACACATTCACTTATCAGTTTTTGCCGTTAAATTTTTTTTTTATTCTCTTAATGAATTACATGAGTTTTTGATTAATATATTTTATTTCTACTTTATCGAGTGAAATTTTTTTAATTATTTAAAAAAGAAAACATTGAATGAAATAGAAAAAATTGTTGTGAGCGTCCGATATTTACTTGACAATCTAAGCATAACATGAGCTTTCACTTAAAACAAAAAATCAACGTGATTTTTAAAAACAATTGCTTTATACTTTGGACATAAAATTTAAAAAAAAGACAATTCTTTTTTTTTTTTTTCATTTTAAATTAGAATATTTTATTTATTGATCTTTTATCTTCAATTTGTGATATATAAAACTTTGGTGAGTAAATTAATTATTTACTTTTTAATAGACATTTCAGCTTGGGTCTCTTCAAACTTTTGGGCCGACAACCAGTCTTGCTGCCACACTCAGGGTCTGCCGACGGCCACCTGATTACACTAGGGGATCACCATACTTTTCAATACATCCAGGCAAATTTTTATGTTTATTTTCAAGCTGATTTCGAAGATGTGAGGTGGCACGATGTGGCCCTCACTTAAAACACACCAGAGACCATAACAATGACCGGAAACTTTGTTTTCATCACCCTGGGTATGTCCCTGTTATTCGTGGCAATCCATCGATGCATTTTGAGGGTGCTGGCAATGGTCCTGTTGTCATAACTTGGATCGGTAGAGAGCATGAGTTGTACAGCGGCACATCTCCGATCTCGTTTGTTAAACATTGTGTTACATTTAGACATGATAGAAGCATCCTGTCGCTTTTGGGATTTGTGCACGACTGGCCAACTAGTAAATGGCCTGCAACAAGAAAAAAAGAAAGAAAAAGGAAACTGGTTTTCACCAAACGGAAATGAAATCATGTCGTCTTTTCTAGGGCGACAATTTTATCGTTCCACCCTGTATATTTGATTTGTGTCTTTACTAGATGGGCCGGCTTGAGGTATTCGCACGCAAGTCTCCCACCCTTACACCACTTTCTCGATTGCTTTTTTTTTGGGGGGGGGGGGAAAGGAGTTTTACTTCTTTTTAAAGTTGCCGATAAAATTATTATGACGTTCCTTCGTTCACTCAAGCTGAAAGGAAAGTTTTTGAACAAGTGTGGGTATTTGCCGGATTCCCATTGCATTAAGGGAAGTCAGTTTAACGTGTGTGGATGAGTGAAAATTGT
Source organism: Euprymna scolopes (assembly GCF_053919585.1). NCBI lineage: Eukaryota > Metazoa > Mollusca > Cephalopoda > Sepiida > Sepiolidae > Euprymna > Euprymna scolopes. The sequence continues at coordinate 2,458,769 of NC_136527.1, forward strand.
GTGTGTGTGTGTGTGTGTGTGTGTGTGTGTGTGTGTGTGTGTGTGTGTGTGTGTGTGTGTGTGTATGTACGCACGTGTACGTCTTCGTACGTGTGTGTGTGTGTATGTGTTTATGTATGCGTGCGTGTGTATGTGTGCTTATGGGTATGTGTGTGTGTTCGTGCGTACGTATGCGTGTGCGTATGTGTGTGCGTGTGTACATATGCGTGCGTATGCGTGTGTATTTGTGTGTATGAATGGGTACGTGTGTGTATGCGGGCGTGTGTGTATGTGTGTATTCGTACGTACGTATCTGTGTGTGTGCGTGTGTATGTATGCGTGCGTGTTTGTGTGTGTTCGTATGTGTGTGTGTGTGTGTTCGTATGTGTGTGTGTTTGTTCGTATGTGTGCTTGCGTGTGTGCGTTCGTACGTACGTGTCTCTTTGTGTGCGTGTGTATGTATCCGTGCGCGTGTGTGTGTATGTGCGCGCATGTGTGTGTGTTCGTGCGTACGTGAGTGTGCGCGCGTGTGTATGTATGCTTGTGTGTCTGAATGTATGTGTGTGCGCACGCGCGTGTGTGTGTGTGGGCGTGCGTGCGCGTATGTGTGTCTGTTGTCTAATTTTCCTTCAGTCAAAGTTATCAGAAATCATGGGACCCACTACCTGGGGCAAACACTTGAACAATTCCGGACCCATATCGAGGCTTTAATTGAGGCTGAAGTCGGCTACATTGGATAGATGTCAGCTCTACTACATAATCAAGTTACCTGAATTGATTTTTTTCAATAAAAGTTTTAATTCTTTATGGCGACAACTTTTATCGTTCCACCCTGTAATTTAAATCTATATATCTACAAAAGCCAAATATGTGTGTGTGTCTGTCTGCCTGTCTGTCTGTACATTTCCTTCACAATAACTTTGTCAATTTATGGTCTACAGACTCATCATTTAACCTATGGGGTAAATAAATAAATAAATAAATAAATAAAATAAAATAAATTAAAAAAAAAAGTGGTAGTAGGCAGGCAGGCTCGAACCCGTATCGCAAAGGAGGAAAAGAACGTGAAAAAAAAACAAAAAAAAAACGTGGCGTCTTTGCTATTCCACCCATCGCCAAACCGGAAATGACGAATGTTTAAATCAAGGCTAATCAATCGAAAAGAAGGGATGAATTTAAAAAATATCGGCGAAAAAAGCGACCCCTACCTGTAGAAAAGTGCTTAATTTAGGGCGAAGGAATTAATGTTTTTAACCAGATTTTTCGACATTTGTAGTCCGAAGGGTCGACTTCAAAACGATACCCATCTCGTGAAAATCTGTCGCCTCTGTCGAAAGTTCTAGGTAGACATACATACATACATACATACATACATACATACATACATACATTTAAACAGACAGGTGAGATTTATATTATAGAAAGATGGTAGCAATACTGGTTGCTTTGGCCTTATTTAAGACATATGTATCAGGGACAAAACTATCTCACTTTAAACGAAGAATGTGTCTAAGACATTATTTCCATGGCAGGTGCTCGTCTGAACTCCGATCTCTGGTCCCCCCTCGCCAATCTTTCACGAAAAGCACCCGTCTAGCTGAATCCACTGTGAAAAGTTTCCCCCACTCTATATCTCTGCCTAAATCAAAACGCGGATTCCATGAACAAAGCTTCTTTCTTAGAACTGCACGCCTGTGGAACTCTGTTCCGACTGCCTGCTTCCCACCGGACTACAACTCGGATGTGTTCAAGTCCAACGTTAACAAATTCCTAATGAACCGCCCCCTTAAGTAAACGCTTCATCAAATCTCCACACTAACGTAATGTACTTTCAATAACCCTTATCCCTGAGTGGCTTCCTGGCCTTGATAAGTGGTGATCACTGTGTAAAACAAAAAAAAAAGCAATCTCTCGAACACTTCTACATGTGTGCGGTAAAGAGTCCATGTTTCTGAAGCATATCTGTCTTATTTCCGCATCAAGAGTGCCATTATTTGATACAGAACTCGCAGGGTAAAGGAAAAAAAAACAAAAAAAGGAAACCGGTTTTCATCAAACAGAAATGGAACGACGTCGTCTCTTCTAGGGCGACAATTTTTATCGTTTAACTCTGCAAATCATTCGTTGATATCTATGCTGATGACACGACCATCTACGGCAACACATCAAAGGCTGTAAATGACGAAGTTCTCTCGGATTCTCTCTCCTCTGGTCCCCCCTCGCCAATCTTTCACGAAAAACACCCGTCTAGCTGAATCCACAGTGAAAAATTTCCCCCCACTCTATATCTGTGCCTAAATCAAAACGCGGATTTCATGAACAAAGCTTCTTTCTTAGAACTGCACGCCTGTGGAACTCTGTTCCGTCTGCCTGCTTCCCTCCGGACTACAACTTGGATGTCTTCAAGTCTAATGTTAACAAATTCCTAATGAACCGCCCCCCTAATTAAACACTTCATCAAATCTCCTCACTAACGTAATGTACTTGCAGTAACCCTTATCCCTGAGTGGCTTCCGGGCCTTGCTAAGTGGTGATCACTGTGTAAAAAAAAAAAAAAAAAAAACTCCTTGTAAAAAAACCCCTGCAAAAGAAAAAAAAAACTCCAGATTTAGCATAAAATACCGGTAAATTGGAAGCACTGTTTTTGGGGCTAGACTCAGATTGGACACATACACACGTGCTTGCGCGCACGCACGCACGCACGCACGCACACACACACACACACACACACACACACACACACACACACACACACACACACACATCATAAACTCCTCCTCCCATCACACACCTTAAACTGACTTCCTGTTTAAACCGAAATGCAGTGGGAATCGGACACACATCCACACTTGTTAACGAACCTGCTTTTCGGCGTGGTTGAACGTAGGCACCTCTCAATACTTTTATCGGCAACCTTAAAAGGGAACAAAACTCTTCCCCTCCCTAAACCTGCCGAGAGGGTGGTATAGGGGTGGGGTACTTGCGTGCGAATACTTCAGGGTATTCGCCGCTGAGCGGGAGAACTTATAATATGACCCCGAACCATCTAAACGAAACACTCAATTGGTCAACACTTCAATGGTCTCTTCTGCCCCAGTGGTTCTCGATGAAGCGGTCATGCCGAGTGGCGGGGTGGGTAGCGAAGCAGGCGCCGGCTGGGGTAGGGAACGTCCGCAATGTGTTTGGTGACTGAGTACCCTCTCCTCAAGTGTTCCCGACGGTCTTAACCCTTTAAAGGCCACCAATTCAAATCTTGGTTCAGTATAATAATAATAATAATAATAATAAGAAGAAGAAGAAGAAGAAGAAGAAGAAGAAGAAGAAGAAGAAGAAGAAGAAGATGAAGAAAGAAAAGGAAAAGAAGAAGAAGAAGAAGAGACGTGTGTGACGTGACTACTCCTAGTAAGTAAATACTAAAAAAAATAATAAATAAAATAATAATGATAAGAAGAAGAAGAAGAAGAAGAAGATGAAGATGAAGAAGGAAAAAGACAAGATGAAGAAGATGAAGAAGGAAAAGGAAAAGAAGAAGAAGAAGAAGAAGAGACGTGTGTGACGTGACTACTCCTAGTAAGTAAATACTAAAAAAATAATAAATAAAATAATAATAAGAAGAAGAACAAGAAGAAGAAGAAGAAGATGAAGATGAAGAAGGAAAAGGAAAAGAAGAAGAAGATGAAGAAGGAAAAGAAAAAGAAGAAGAAGAAGAATAAGAGACGTGTGTGACGTGACTACTCCTAGTAAGTAAATACTAAAAAAATAATAAGTAAAATAATAATAATAAGAAGAACAAGAAGAAGAAGAAGAAGATGAAGATGAAGAAGGAAAAGGAAAAGAAGAAGAAGATGAAGAAGGAAAAGAAAAAGAAGAAGAGACGTGTGTGACGTGACTACACCTAGTAAGTAAATACTAAAAAAATAATTAAAAAATAATAAATAAAATAATAATAATAATAATAATAATAATAATAATAATAATAATAATAATAATAACTAGCGGGATCTGTGGAAATTCCACAGCAGACTCTTTCATATGTAATATATTGATGTTGGCATTCTGTAGATGTTCAGTGTAAATGGAAATGCTCTGATATTATTGTAGCTCTTTTGTTAAAACTGCAAAAGTACTTATCTTAGCTAGCACTAACGCTCGGCAAAGCCCGGTCGTGAAATACGCTTAAATATGATATTTTAATTCTTTCAAATTTCGTATATATTATTATAGAGTTAATGTTCTATCGATTTTTATATATTATAAAGTTACGATTTAAAAAATAAAAAAATATATCCATATGACTTGGGTGCATCAGCTTGAATCGAAACCGACACAAAAACATGAAAAAATATATAAAAAAATTATTCATTATTAGTTTCGATTTTGATTATGGCCGAAGGAACGCAAATTATATATATATATATATATATATATATATATATATATATATATATATATATATATATATATATATATATATTATAAAGAAGTGAACCATCGCGTAAATTCAATCAACTAAAAAATGGAAAACGGGGTGAGGAAAAGAAAAAAATATATATATAATGGGGCAAGTTATATGTACAATTCAATAAAATAAATAAGTCGATTAGAAACAAGATCGTTAAAATGCATATATATATATAACTACTTAATTTACTCACATAAAATTAATATACGAAAGTATACATTTATGCGTAAACTTTAAGTATTTACTTCAAAAGTGCTCAATACGTAGGTATAGCTAGTTAGTAATTTATAAAATGTATATGGCGATTAAGCTACACTGAATATTCGGGGTTTCATCCACTCTAGGACTCTTCAGGGTTATGCGCGAATTCTGTGGTTGTTTATCGTTTTTATATGGTCCTCTTCTATTGAGATTTTAGTTTTGGGCTAGACACAGATTGGACAAATACATACGTGGGTGCTCGCGCGCACACACACAAACACACACACACACACACACACACACACACACACACACACACACACACACACACACACACACACACACACATCATAAACTCCTCCTCCCATCACACACCTTAAACTGACTTCCTAAAATCTCAATAGAAGAGGAGCATATAAAAACGATAAACAACCACAGAATTCGTGCATAAGCCTGAAGAGTCCTAGAGTGGATGAAAGGCGGAATATTCAGTGTAGCTTAATCGCAATATATTTTATAAATTACTATATATATATATATATATATATATATATATATATATATATATATATATATATATATGTATACATATATATATTATATACTAGCGGGGGTACCCGGCGTTGCTCGAGTGTTTGTTTCCGGGACGGGGGGGAGTTTTAAAAAATGTTATGGTAGGTAAGTAGGAAGGATCAAACCCGGAGTCATGAGTAAAAGTAGGAAAATAAAGTGTGAAAAAAAAAAAAAAAAAACATCTGCAACGTTAACAGTTCGGCCACCAAGAAAAGTCCATTCCAGTTGTTTAGGAAAAAAAAAAAAAAAAAAAAAAAACGACTACGGTAGGTCGACGCGAACGTGAAAATATAATGTGAATTGTCCAGCATGCTAACAACTACGCCACAGAGCACTGAGGCTTAGTTTAGTGATTTTAAATAACTTCACATGAAAGAACTACGAAGCCAAACCGGTGTTCTCTTCTCAGCTGTTCTTTGTGAACGATCCCCAAACGGTGTTAAGTGGTGGCAGGGGGAGGAGGAATTTATTAGAGAGAAAATATTTTACCACTTCCATTGATCTTAACCGATTTTGGCCGTGACTTCTCAGCAGAAAAAGTATATAAATCTAAGATTATCGAGGAATTTGAGAAATAATAAGCCTATAACACACCTCAGATATTGTTCTGCCGTTTGTGCATATTATATTTGCATGAAATATCTTGATTTTTAATCCTATTAATGTCAAAATCAGACGGGAAAAAATGAGTTCATTTTATTTATATAGATAGATAGAAGAAGAAGATAGAATAGATAGATAGATAGAAGAAAGAAGAAGAAGATATATATATATATATATATATATATATATATATATATATAGAGAGAGAGAGAGAGAGAGAGAGAGAGACTTAATATTTAAATGGGCATTTCCGTAACCACAACCAAGGTAAATGTTTCTCGGTATGCTTTTCCCGTTAGGGAGTCCCCCCTCCTTTTTCTTTCTATTCAAAAAATGCTGCATTGCCTAAAATGTGTTTATTCATAAAGTCTGAAGAAATGCTGGTTTTTGAAAATTTTCAAACGATATAATGCTTGAAATTGTCGAACTGGACATTGAAACAATTGTAACATAAAATGAAATACACTTTTCGTTGCCATCAACATCTTGTCTTGAAGTCTTGATTTTGCACACACAGTATATATATATATATATATATATATATATATATATATATATATATATATTACGTTACAATTGTTTCAATGTCTAGTTCGACAATTTCAAGCATTATATCGTTCCATATATATATTTACTATTCAGAATAGTGAAATACATTAAATTTACTGGTGTGCAAATCCAGTGATTATAGCTCTTACAAAATATTATTGGATGTAATATTTTATATAAGATTATCCCAGCTAAATAAAATTGCTCAATATAATAGATAGCGCAAATAAATTATAATTTAGGAATTTAAAATTTGTGATTTACAAAAAAGTTAAATTTCAAATATAGAAATTTTATTGTACGCAAGACAAACAATACAGTATAGTAAAATGTATTTCCTTATTATTTGATTGTTTTACTATGCTGTATTCTTTGTCTTGCATGCAATAAAATTTCTATATTTGAAATTTAACTTTTACATAGCACAAATTTTAAATTCCTAAATTATCGCTCCATTAGCCTCCTCCCCCTTTTCGCCAAAATATTTGAGTCCTTAGTAAATCAAGCCCTAGTCCAAACCCTTACAGCTGCTAAACTCCTGACCGACAGATAATACGGATTTAGGCAAGCCCGTTCAACAGCAGATATCTAAACTGTAGTCTCTGAACGTATATACCGTTCACTGGACAAAACAGGGGAGGGCAGAGCGGTAGCTCTTGATATATCTAAGGCTTTTGACAGGGTATGGCACGATGGTCTTCTAAGGAAAATTAGATCATACGGTATCACTGGAAGAATACATAATGTAATTAAATCCTTCTAAATAAGAGAAAAATCAAAGTTGTCCTCGACGGTCGTACATCTAAACAATATGATATAAATGCGGGAGTACCTCAGGGGTCTATCCTTGGACCTCTATTAGTCCTGATATTCATAAATGACCTCCCTGATAAAATTGTTTCGGAGATGGGTATATTTGCCGATGACACCACTCTCTATAACAGGCATGAGGGGAAAACAAATGAACACATACCTAAGGACATGGCAGAAACACTAGAGGATGACCTCCAATCCGTAGTGGAATGGGGACAAAAATGGATGGCCACATTCAATGCTGCCAAGACAAAGCTTATTTCCTTCAATAACTACAGGAAACCTTCTCTACCGCCAATAGCAATGGCCAAAAACACATTACCTGAAAGTACTTCTTTTAAACTCCTCGGCCTAACGTTTACAGGGAACATGACCTGGAATAGATACATTGAGAGCATTGCCAAGGCTGCTGCAAAGAAGGTAAGCTCTCTTGACCGTGCCAGAAAATTACTTATGCCTGACAGTATCCTATACCTCTATAAGGCAACCATTCGACCATGTATGGAGTACTGGTGTCACATTTGGACTGGTGCATCTGCTGCTTGTCTCTCACTCCTGGACAGGGTTCAAAAGAGAGTCGCCAACCTGATAGGTCCTAAAGTGTCATCTAGGCTTCAGCCTCTGTCCCATCTTCAAAGTGGCACTGTGCCTTGCTTGGGGTGAAAATTGAATAATATATATATAATAAATTGAATAATATATATATATATATATATATATATATATATATATATATATATATATATATATATATATATATACGAGAGAAGATACGCCTTGTATGAGTAAAAGAAATGAAGAAAAAGGAAAGATTAGAACAGGGTTTCCCAAAGTGGGGTCCATAGGAGCCCTGGGGCTCCGTGAGTGAGACTGAGGGGCCCGGGAAGCCTTTTCTTAAAGAGGACCAAATGCTTTACATGGAAAAATAAAATGAGTGCAGATTAATTGTTGATCTTTTTTACTGGAAATAGAAATGATTCATAACTACAGGTGTAAAAAGTTTCAAGATGGTTTATGAAAAATAAAAATACAAAATAAATTAACAAAACAAAGCAGAAATTTTTGATTATTCAAAAACAAAAAAGTTGTGGGTTTGTTTTATTATACACAAATATCCTAAAAAGTAGTCAAAAAAAAACAAATATATAATTACAATTAAATATATTACAAGAAACATTATCTACCACCAATAGCAATGGCCTACAACAAATTACCTGAAAGTAATACCTTTAAACTCTTCGGCCTAACGTTCACAAGGAACATGAACTGGAATAGATACATTGAGAGCATTGCCAACGCTGCTGCAAAGAAGGTGGGCTCTCTCTACCCTGCTAGAAAACTACTTATGCCTGAAAGTATCCTGTACCTCTATAAGGCCACCATTCGACCATGTAAAACACTCGTCTAGCTGTAAACACTATCAATAATTCCCCCCCCACTCTTTATCTGTGCCTAAACCTAAACGTAGATTCCATGAACAAAGCTTCTTTCTTAGAACTGCACGCCTGTGGAATTGTCTTCCGTTTTCCTGCTTTCCAGCTGATTACAATATGGTTGTCTTCAAGTCTAAAGTAAATAAGTTCTTGATGAGCCGTTCCATATAAGTTATCAAATTTACCAAATTTTCATTACTAATGATTACTATACTGTCCAATTTCTACTGTACACTCTTTAACCCTTATCCTTGAGTGGCCTCTGGGCCTTGATAATGTGGTGATGCCTTTGTAAAAAAAAAAATGTATAAAGTACTGTTGTCACATTTTGGCTGGTGCATCTGCTACTAGTGTCTCACTTCTTGACAAGATTCAAAAGAGAGTCGCCAACCTGATAGGTCCTGAACTGTCATCTAAGCTTCAACCTCTGTCCCATCGACGAAACGTTGCATCCCTCTGCCTGTTCTACAAATACTTTAATGGTGAATGCTCTGACGAACTGCAAGCACTTGTACCTCCTCGACGTGACTATCCCCGACAAACCCGACAAGCACCTAAGTCCTACCCCTTTACAGTAGAGATCCCTGGGTGTGAGAAAGCCTTCTACTCCAATAGTTACTTCCCTAGAACTGCTAGATTTTGGAACTCCCTACCGGGATTCTGCTTTCCCAACTGTACTGACATGCAGAAGTTCAAGTGTAATGTGAACGGACATCTTGCTGCTCAACTCCCTTCATTCCTTGCTTGGGGTGAAAATTGAATAAATAAATAAATGTTATCAAAGCAAGATAAGTTATTTTTCTACCTAACTGGATAGGTTTGTAGTGTTTTTATTTAATGTAAAATGTTTATTTGGTTCGAAGACCGAGTAACGCTGAACGTTGTCGGCGAACAAGGAAAAACTTATCCAATAAATGTCACATAACATTTATTGGGTGGGTTTCTAACACCATTTTGTTTTATTTCTTATTTTGATGTGATTATCAAGTCATGAAAGACATCGTGGCCATCTTTTCTTGTTCACCGACAGCCTCCAACATTACTCGTTTTTCCAACCAAATAAACATTTTACATTAAATAATTACACTAAAAACTTATCCCGTTAGGTAGATTGGTTGGTTGGTTGTTTTTGTTTTACGGCATATCAACCCCTTTCGGGTTATTTAATGCCGAATCCAAAAATTCGGAAGAAAAATTTTTTTAATAGAATATTTTTGTTGTTTTCACGTCGGTTTCTATTTACCCCATAGTTGGTACTACCACTCCGGGTCAGAGGGGACCTGGGAGCAATGGTAATTAAAGGGTGGCTCCACACTCCCCAAAGCCCACAAGCTGGATATAGTTTAAGGTCATATCCAAGACCACCATTGAGGGACTTTTACCCTCTGCAGGGGGGTAGTCGGCGTATTCTAATGCCCCACCGACAGGGCCCCGGTTAGGTAGAAAAGTAATTTTAAATTGCCTTTGCCAATATTTATTTGTTATATATTTGTTTTTGCTTTTTTTTTTTTTTTTTTTTTTACATGAAGGTCAGCACTTATCAAGGCCCGGAAGCCACTCAGGGATAAGTGCTTTTTGCGTGTACAGTAATCAATGGGATAATATCATAGTAATCGTTAGTAATGGAGATTTGATAAAGTGTCTTACTTAAGGGGGCGGTTTAGCAGGAATTTGTTTATGTTGGACTTGAAGACATCCAGGTTGTAGTCATATAGGAAACAGGCAAACGGAAGACAATTCCACAGGCGTGCACTTCTAAGAAAGAAGCTTTGGTCGTGGAATCTACGTTTTGATTTAGGCACAGATAAAGAATGGGGAAAATTATTGACAGTGGTTTCAGCTAGACAGGTGTTTATCGTGAAAGATTAGCGATGGGGGACCAGAGATTGGAGCTCAAACAAGCACTTGCCATGGAAGTAACGATAAAACAAAGACAGGCTCGCAACGTCTCTTCTGTGGGAGAGAGGTTGCAGGGAAGAGAAAAGGGCATCGTCCACTAGCCACAAAGTCTATTTTATACTCTGTAAAGGCAGGATAGGCTGTTTTTAGCAGCTCCTGCCCAGATATGGCAGCAGTACTCTATTCTTGGACGTAATTGGCTTTTAAATAGATAGAGAATTGCATCAGCAGTGAGATATCTTCTGGAGTGGTAGAAGGATCCCACCATCTTTCCAGCGACCTTGGCCACAGACTTGATGTACGTATTCCATTTCAGATCAGGAGTAAAGTTCAATCCTAGAAGCTTGTCAAAACATGGAGCCTCCCCTAGACGAGAGCCATCCATTTCAATTGATGCCAGATGGGGATCAGAGCCTTGATGCTATAAAGATAGGAGCTTGGTTTTAGATGCATTAAAAGTAACCAGCCACCTCCTCCCCCACTGTACCACGTGCTCAAGATCAGAAGAGAGAGAATCAGAGAGAACTTTGTCATTTACGGTCTTTGATGTGTTGCTATAGATGGTCATCAGCATAGATGTCAACAAATGATTTTACTATGTGTTTAGGGAGATCATTGATGTAGATCAGGAAGAGAGTTGGCCCCAGGATGGACCCCTGAGGGACTCCAGCATTAATACTGTGAGACTCTGATTTCTGCCAATCAACCACTTATGAGCCTATCAGAGAGAAATGATTTAATGATTGAGAAAACATTTCCAGTTATACCGTGAAGTAGGCCTTTTTGTTTTGCTTTTGATAAATGAAAAACCTTTGCCCTAAAATATAGTAAAATCTTGAACAGGAACAACTAATAAAAGTTAAAATCATAAGCAAGCCCCTTATTGGCTGATTATTTAGACCAATCAAACTGGTCGTTGTTTTAATGCTCTTGGCTGGAAGTTGAATGCTTTTTCTTCAGTTCCAGACATGCAGGCAAACAAGAATGAAAGAACTCAACTCTCCCTGGATGTGAGGCATTTCTATTTCAGAGGCAAATTAGGCATTTCCTATTTTTGCAACGAAGAAAGAATAAAATTTGTGTCGAATTTTAGAGGTATCCTTTGTTGTCATGTTAATTTTTTGCCACTGTCGGGGAGCAAAAACAGGTGAGATAAATATCTTACATTATTTTAGAAATTATCTTTTCATTTTTTTTTTGTTTTTTTACACAGTGATCAACACTTATCAAGGCCCGGAAGCCACTCAGGGATAAGGGTTATTGCAAGTACATTACGTTAGTGTGGAGATTTGATGAAGTATTTACTTAAGGGGGCAGTTCATTAGGAATTTGTTAACATTGGACTTGAACACATCCAAGTTGTAGTCCGGTGGGAAGCAGGCAGACGGAACAGAGTTCCACACGCGTGCAGTTCTAAGAAAGAAGCTTTGTTCATGGAATCCACATTTTGATTTAGGCACAGATATAGAGTGGGGAAAATTTTTCACAGTGGATTCAGCTAGACGGGTCTTTTTCGTGAAAGATTGGCGAGGGGGGACCAGAGATTGGAGTTCAGACGAGCACCTGCCATGGAAATAACGATAAAACAAGGATAGGCTCGCAACGTCTCTTCTGTGGGAGAGAGGTTGCAGGGAAGATAAAAGGGCATCCCCCACTAAGCCACAAAGTCTATTTTGTACTCTGTCAAGGCAGGATAGGCTGTTTTTTAGCAGCTCCTGCCCAGATATGGCAACAGTATTCCATCCTTCATAAACAAATTCGTGACAAACCGCCCCCTTAAGTAAGACACTCTATCAAACATCCAATACTAACGATTACTACAATGCTAGCTCATTGATTACTGTATATGCAATAACCCTTATCCCTGAGTGGCCTCCGGGCCTTGATAAGTGGTGACATTCATGTAAAAAAAAAAACTAAAAAAAAAACACCGGGACAAATATACTAACAAATAAATTAACAATAAAAGTAAATGTGTCACTTATCCCTGAGTGGCCTCCGGGCCTTGATAAGTGGTGACCTCCATGTAAAAAAAAAATCTTGTTAATGCTTCGTGAAAAATCTTTGCCCCAAAATATGGTGAAATCACGAACAGAAACAACTAATGAACTAATGAACTAATGAACAACTAATGAAATAAGTTAAAATTTGAAATTTATTTTTCCATATTTATTTTAAAAATTATCTTGTTAGTGCTCCGTGAAAAACCTTTGCCCTGCACAGAGGCTCCATGCTGTCCTGAAGTTTGAGAAACCCTGCTCTTTACGGTTTAAGATATATAAAAAAAAAAAAAAAAATTATTACCTTTTCACCTCAAACAAGGCACATTGCCACTTTGGTGTAGGGGGGCTACTATCAGGGACATAAGCTACAGGGGTAGTATGTAGGGAGTTGGGCAGCAAGATGTCGGTTCATGTTACACTTGAACCTCTCTATGTAAGTACAGTTGGGGAAGTAGAGAGCCGGAAGGGAATTCCAAAGTCTAGTGGTTCTGTCGGTTCACGTTGCACTTGAACTTCTGCATGTCAGTACAGTTAGGGAAGCAGGAACCTGGAATGGAATTCCAGAGTCTAGCAGTTCTGGGGAAGAAACTACTGGAGTAGAAAGATCTTTTACATCTAGGGATCTCCACTGTGTGGGGGTGGGATTTAGCTGCTTGTCAGGTTTGTCGAGGGTGTTTATGTTGTGGGGGCACAAGTACTTGCAGTTCATCAGAGCATTCATCATTAAAATACTTGTAGAACAAGCAGAGGGATGCAACATTCGGTGGGACAGAGGCTGAAGCTTAGATGACAGTTCAGGACCTATCAGGTTGGCGACTCTCTTTTGAACCTCGTCTAGGAGCAAGACAAACAAATTCCTAATGAACCACCCTCCTAAGTAATGACACCTTATCAAATCTACGATACTAACTATTACTACGATACTACCCCATTGATTACTGTACACACAATAACTCTTATCCCCGAGTGGCTCCTGGGCCTTGATAAGTGGTGACACCCATGTAAAAAAAAAGAGAGACTAGTAGCAGATGTACCAGCCCAAATATGACAACAATACTCCATGCATGGGCGAATGGTGGCCTTATAGAGAAACAAGATACTTTCGGGCGTTAGTAGCTTTCTAGCACGGTAGAGAGAGCTTACCTTGCTCCCAATGTAATTGTTCCAACTCATGTTTCCTGTGAACGTTAGGCCGAGGAGTTTCAAAGATGTACTTTCAGATAAAGAGTCTTTGGCCATTGCTATTGGTGGTTGAGAAGGTTTCTTGTAATTATTGAAGGAAACAAGTTTAGTCTTGGCAGTATTGAATGTGACCATCCATTTTTGTCCCCATTCCACTACAGATTGGAGGTCATCCTCTAGTATTTTTGCCATTTCTTTGGTTATATGTTCATTTGTTTTCCTGTCGTGTCTGTTATAGAGTGTGGTGTCATCAGCATATATACCCATCTCAGAGGCAATTTTGTCAGGGAGGTCATTTATGAATATTAGGAATAATAGAGGTCCAAGGTTAGACCCTTGAGGCACTCCCGCATTTATATCATACTAGCGAGGGGTACCCGGCGGTGTTTTTAGCTTTGTGAAAAACCCCCGAAAATGTGAAAAAAAAAAAACAGGTGCCCGTGAAAAAAAAAACGAAGCCTTCACGACGCGCGGTTGGAAAATAGTAAAGTGTTTAAAAAAAAACAAGTGCGCGTTTTTGATTTACGTGACGGCGATAGCTATTCAGCAGTTAGCATTTTGTGTGGGACAGTTTAGAATGAGGTGAATAAATCGGTTTGTTTGTCTTTAAAAACCTGCTCCCTGTTTATTAGGAGGAGCGAAATGAAAGCTACCGTCTGATATGACGAAGTCGACATTGAACAAACGTTACTTAGCTCTCTTGAGACAACTGGCTTTCGGCCTGGATCTTTGCTTGCAGTATCTGTCGGAACAGATACTACACTTTGATCTTGTCCCCTGTGCCGAACTGGCTTTCGGCCTGTTGGATTTATTTGCTTCCCCACTGAGCAAATTAGGCACAAGGCCGTTTTTTAATGTGGAGATACAGGGAGGGGGAGGGAAAGGGGGGACCAGCTCCCGAGAGGTAGGAAATGGGAACTGGATAGTAACTGTTGGTATGAAGGGTTGCCCCTACATTTACCAAGGTCAGCTATGTGGGGTTACCCCCACATATGGTCTTTGCTTGAAGCATCTGTCGGAACAGATTTGAAAGTCAATAAAATAAAATAGATAGGTGAGCTCCGTGGGTAACTCTGAGATATTACAATTTATAGATGATATAAAAAGTTTTAAGAAGTTGTGAACCGAGCAAGCGCTTCTCTGAAAGAAGCCTTTTGTGGACATCGAGGAAAAGCGTACATACATACATACATACATACATACATACATACATACATGCATACATACATACATACATTCTCGCTTTTATATATATAGATTGTTTAGATGTATGACCGTCGAGGACAACCTGGATTTTTCTCTTATCTAAGAAGGATTTAATTATGTTATGTAATCTTCAAGTGATACCATATGATCTGATTTTCCTGAGAAGACCTTCATGCCATATCCTGTCAAAAGCCTTAGATATATCTAGAGCTACCGCTCTACCATCTTTGTCAAGTGAATGGTATATACGTTCAGAGATTACAGTTAGGATGTCTGTTTGGTCAGAAGTTAAGCATCTGTAAGGTGTTTTCTCGGAAAAATTTGTTCTGTTACTTTTTTTTATTCATATCATGTTTAATGTTTGTGCAAAATTTCCCAAAATTCCAAGGCGTAGTTATTGAGAAATGTGCGGACAGATGAACCGACGAACGGACAAGAGTGAATTTACAGGTCCACCATACTTTTGTCGGAGGACCAAAAAAAAAAAAAAAAAACACAAACAAAATAAAAAGAAAAAGAAAAGAAGCAAAAGAAGACAGAAAACGAAAAAAGATTAAAAATAAGAAAAAGAAAAAAAAAAGAAATAGAAAAAAATGAAAAAAGAAAAGAAAAAAATGAAAAAGAAAAGAAGAAAAAGAAAGAAAAGAAAAAGAAAGAAAAGGAAAAGAAAAAAGAATAATGAAAAAAAAGAACAAGAAAGAAAAGGAAAGATGGAAGGAGAAAGCCTGAATTTTTGACGACCTGTAAAACAAACAACCTTTCTAAGAAAATGGCGGCCTTGTGTGGCCTTGAAAAACGGGTGAGATCCAACGTGTCGGCCTCTTTCATATACGATAATTAATGTGATAAAAATTCACTATGAATAAATCACGCGTTTTGTGATATTTTTTGGGGGGCTTGCTCGGTTAAAAAATATAAAATGTCAAAATGATTGAAGAAAATGGCATGACCCCCCCCCCAAAAAAAGACAAAAACAAAACAATAAAACGTAAAAATATGTAAAAAATATGTTCATAAAATTAATTGCAAGACGTATTGACTTTTTTTGTTTATTTCGCAACAATTAATGTTTGCTTAAACTGCAACAGCACAATTAATAATAATAATAATAATAATAATAATAATAATAATAATAATAATAAAATAAAAAAGCCCTGCCAAATCGTAGACTTTGCTGTCGTAGTTGACCACAGGGTTAATATTAAAGAAAAGGAGAAACGAAGCAAATACACAGAGCTAGCCAGAGAGTTAAAAGGGATTTGGATGATGAAGAAAATCAAAATAGTACCGATAATAGTAGGAGCACTAGGAACAATCCCGAAAAACCTGGAAAAAAGAATGGCAGAAATTGGAATCAGAGGAATAGCTGCAAAAATACAACGCCTAACGATAATGAAAAATGGCTGAAATATTAAGGAAAACCCTTGAATTCGGAGAATAACACAAGACAATATAATGAAGAAGCGTTACAGGGAATGAAGAACACCGAAGCTGCAGATCTACATGCTGTACCCCCCCCCCCAATCAGGCATCTCTCCATTATTTTACCACCGTCCCCCCCCAAAAAAAAGATGATACCAAAGAGCCGAGAAGGGTCAAGGAGGATGGAAAGACCGAGGAGGGAGCACTGGCTAGATCCCGCTGGACAAGTGCGAAGAGAACTGAGATCTTGGAGAGGCTTAGTGCCACTCAAATTCCAGAATAAACCAATTGCTACTGCCAGCGATAAATCAATGGTAAGAGGCTGTTGCGATGATGCAAATCTATTTGCAAATTCTATCGAAGGAAGAGGAGAAAGCTGGACGTCTGGGGAGACTTGTCGTCACTCAGCTTCCAGAGAACATTTCACCACCGTTCCCCCCCCAAAGGTGATACCAAAGAGCCGAGAAGGGTCAAGGAGGATGGAAAGATCGAAGAGGGAGCACTGGCTAGATCCCGCTGGACAAGTGCGAAGAGAACTGGGATCTTGGAGAGGCTTAGTGCCACTCAAATTCCAGAATAAACCAATTGCTACTGCCAGCGAGAAATCAATGGAAAGAGGCTGTTACGATGATGCAAATCTATTTGAAAATTCTATCGAAGGAAGAGGAGAAAGCTGGACGTCTGGGGAGACTTGTCGTCACTCAACTTCCAGAGAACATTTCACCACCGTTCCCCCCCCCCAAAAAAAAGGTGATACCAAAGAGCCGAGAAGGGTCAAGGAGGATGGAAAGATCGAAGAGGGAGCACTGGCTAGATCCCGCTGGACAAGTGCGAAGAGAACTGGGATCTTGGAGAGGCTTAGTGCCACTCAAATTCCAGAATAAACCAATGGCTACTGCCAGCGAGAAATCAATGGAAAGAGGCTGTTGCGATGATGCAAATCTATTTGAAAATTCTATCGAAGGAAGAGGAGAAAGCTGGACGTCTGGGGAGACTTGTCGTCACTCAGCTTCCAGAGAACACCACAGGTATCCAATCAGATCGTTTGCTGACTTGTGTGAAAACTCCATGTGAGCCAATAATAATAACTAGCGGGACCTGTGGAAATTCCACAGAGGACTCATTCATATGTAATATATTGATGTTGGTATTCTGTAGATGTTCACTGTAAATGGAAACGCTCTGATATTATTGTAGCTCTTTTGTTAAAACTGCAAAACATATTTATCTAATTAGCACGAACGCCCAGTAAAGCCCGGTCGTAATGAACGCTTAAATATGATATTTTAATTCTTGCAGATTTCGTATATATTATTATAGAATTAATGTTCTATCGATATATATATATATATATATATATATATATATATATATATATATAGTCTTTGAAGTTTTTAACCTTTAAAACTATACAAAAAATTACTTTTTATCATTCCTTAAAAAACCATCTAGTCAGTAAGTCATTTAATCACCTGCAATCACTGCATCAACTCTCTCGAATTTACTATAATACCAATTTTTTTAATTTTTCAAGGGATCATCAGTTGTTTACCATGAAACACTGTTTCGGGGATTTAAAAACAAAACAGTATATTACATCATGGCTCCCCAGCAGTGTTGATCAAACACCACCACCCTTAATCTTAGGAAGAAGACAAGTTACAAAAATTTTGATCCAATTTCCTATTCTTAATTGCAATTACTAACCTTTTCATACTATAAAAATGAATTTCTTACCTGTGCGATTCATCAATTCCCACATTTAAAATGGATACATTTTTTAATTTATCAGTCTTGTATATATATATATATATATATATATATATATATATAGACAAATATTATTGAATAGCACGAAATAATTCTGTTTTACAATTTTCCTTTTTATCTTATCCAATCTCCGAATAGTCCTTTTTGTGTTTTTCTCGAAATTGTATATGTTGCATCCATAATCGCGAGTACTTTCGACTGAAGTACTTCTATCATCCTCAGGCATATTGTAGAAATAAATCCCTACATGTATTTCTACAATATGCCTGAGGATGATAGAAGTACTTCTGTCGAAGGCGCAACTGCATCTTGAACTCCTATCCTTATATCATCAACCCTCTGATCCCCATCTGGCATCAATTGGGATGGATGGCTCTCGTCTGTTTTGAAAAGCTTCTGGGTTTGACCTTTACTCCTGATCTGAAATGGAACACGTACATCAAGTCTGTTGCCAAGGTCGCTGGAAAGATAGTGGGATCCTTCTACCGCTCCAGAAGATATCTCACTACTGATGCAATTCTCTATCTATATAAAAGCCAAGTACGTCCAAGGATGGAATACTGTTGCCATATCTGGCCAGGAGCTGCTAAAAACAGCCTATCCTGCCTTGACAGAGTACAAAATAGACTTCGGGTCTTAGTGGGGGATGCCCTTTTCTCTACCCTGCAACCTCTCTCCCACAGAAGAGACGTTGCGAGCCTATCCTTGTTTTATCGTTATTTCCATGGCAGATGCTCGTCTGAGCTCCAATCTCTGGTTCACCCTCGCCAATCTTTCACGAAAAACACCCGTCTAGCTGAATCCACTGTGAAAAATTTCCCCCACTCTTTATCTGTGCCTAAATCAAAACGTGGATTCCATGAACAAAGCTTCTTTCTTAGAACTGCACGCGTGTGGAACTCTGTTCCGTCTGCCTGCTTCCCACCTGACTACAACTTGGATGTCTTCAAGTCCAACGTAAACAAATTTCTATTGAACCGCCCCTTAAGTAAACACTTCATCAAATCTCCACACTAACGTAATGTACTTGCAATAACCCTTATCCCTGAGTGGCTTCCGGGCCTTGATAAGTGGTGACCACCGTGTAAAAAAAAAGAGATATCGTACACACACACACCAACAGCAGTTCTTAAAAGCGGAAGTTGCAGAATTCTATGGGGCATAAATATGCGAACAGATAAACTCATCCAAACAAAAAGATCGGATGTCATAACAGTTGGCAAGAAAGAAAACGCCTGCTAGATCGTAGATTTCGCCGTTCCAGGTTTAGGCACAAATAAAGAGCGAGGGAAATTATTGATAGTGGTTTCAGCTAGACGCATGTTTTTTGTGAAAGTTTGGCAAGGGGAGACCATAGATTGAAGCTCAGACGAGCACTTGTCATGAAAGTACCGATACAGCAAAAAACAGGCTAGCAACGTTTCTTCTGGCTCATTAAGAATTTGTTCACGTTGGACTTGACTTGAAGACAACCATATTGTAGTCAGTTGGAAAGCAGGAAAACGGAACAGAGTTCCATAGGCGTGCCGTTCTAAGAAAGAAGCTTTGTTCATGGAATCTACGTTTAGGTTTAGGTACAGATAAAAAGTTGGGGAAATTATTGATAGTGGTTTCAGCTAGACGCTTGTTTTTTGTGAAAGTTTGGCAAGGGGAGATCATAGATTGGAGCTCAGACGAGCACTTGCCATGCAAGTACCGATAGAGCAAAAAAAAAAAAAACAGGCTAGCAACGTTTCTTCTGGCTCATCAAGAATTTGTTTACGTTGGACTTGTCTTGAAGACAACCATATTGTAGTCAGTTGGAAAGCAGGAAAACGGAACAGAGTTCCATAGGCGTGCCGTTCTAAGAAAGAAGCTTTGTTCATGGAATCTACGTTTAGGTTTAGGATAAAGAATGGGGGAAATTATTGATAGTGGTTTCAGCTAGACGAGTGAATCAATCCTCTATTGATTATTATATTCATATGTATCATTTTATTATTATTATTTTTTGGGGGGGGATTACAGAAAAATAAATTTAATAGAACTATAGTCGTGAATGTGTTAATGTCTATTTACTGAACGGTCCGTGACTGGTTGTGGATGGGTGTGTGTGTCGAACATACAATACACGTACACATGACGACATACCTGTCTGCTGCTTGCTGCTTCTGGGGGATTCGCCAACCGTCTTTGGAGGAATCAGACCTGTTTAAAGGAAACGCTGTAGATGTACCTATTTACTATGCCTCCCCACGGGACAGAGTTAGACACCAGGGTCGTTTTTTTAACGTGGAGAAAAGGTACAAAAATAAAAATTGTCTCAATCGTGAAGGATTTCTCCTCCACCGAAAGAGAACAAGAAATAGAAGTGCAGCAATGCAGCATCTGAAGAACAGATACTACACTTTGATCTTGTAAATCTTCCAGCGCTCCCCCGCCCCCACTTCCAATTTTTTTGTAGCGTCACGATAAACTGACACCACACCTAAATAAAATGTCAAATCACAATATCAAGAATGACGGCAATAATTACATGAATTTATCGCTTCGTCATCCCAATGCCAGGGTGGAGAACTACTACTGTCCAACCGGTAGTAGATACCTCACCCGTCCACACGAGGACGCTTAAAGAAATGGACAGATACCATATGTTTTCAACTGGACGAGGAAATTAAATTTAAATTGCTTAATAACCACGAGAAATCTACATATAAAATCTTGTCCACGGGGGGCAATATAAAAACGATGCACGGCACGCGAAGTGTAATATAGTTGGCCTAGCAGAAGAGTAAATTCTTTATCTATCTATCTATCTATCTATCTATCTATATATATATATATATATATATATATATATATATATATAACTGGCGAAATAAACAAAAGATATGAAGCTATGTTTTGATGAGTTATCAAAACATAGCTTCATTCTATCTATCTATCTATCTATCTATCTATATATATATATATATATATATATATAACTGGCGAAATAAACAAAAGATATGAAGCTATCTATCTATCTATCTATCTATATATATATATATATATATATATATATATATATATATATAACTGGCGAAATAAACAAAAGATATGAAGCTATCTATCTATCTATCTATCCATCTATATATATATATATATATATAT
Organism: Euprymna scolopes; assembly: GCF_053919585.1. NCBI lineage: Eukaryota > Metazoa > Mollusca > Cephalopoda > Sepiida > Sepiolidae > Euprymna > Euprymna scolopes. Next base: position 2,479,996 of record NC_136527.1, read on the forward strand.
ATATATATATATATATATATATATATATAACTGGCGAAATAAACAAAAGATATGAAGCTATGTTTTGATGAGTTATCAAAACATTTAAAAACGTCAAACTCGGTGACCTGGTCAAGTTTGCACCGGAAGGTCTCAGAACAGCTGGGCGATAGGACGTACCGTCTGTCACGTTTTCCGGGTTGCTGGAGCAAAGTGTTGAGTTGTATTGAAGACGTCGAAAGAAGAAGAAAAAAAGGGGGCTTCTCACGAGGGAGGGGAGAGGTCTCAGACGTGAGACGTAGAAAGAACTAACCCCAAGTCAAGATTGTCGATCACTCATCTACTATAACGATTAGCTGTGAGAAATAAAATATATGCAAAACATACAGCGTCTTGGTCTGTTGGGAGGCGTCTTTGTTTACACAAAATCCCTCTCCCCAGATAAACAATAGCAGAAACAGGTATGTCGTCAAATTTATTTGTTATATGTAATTATGAGACACGCACATCATCAACACCTAGAGGAGATTAATCGGACCGTGAAATAGATTGTTACAGATATAAGTAAGACAACATATAGTCCAAGATAGTGAAGAACCACAGACATTCAGTTAGGCCACGTATACACTCTGTATAGGCACATTCATCAGAACATGTCATATAGATACCACCAAAACGTAACATATGCCCTTTTGGTATAGAGAACAGACGAAATGTTGCATCTCTCTGCCTTTTCTACAAGTATTTTAGTGGTGAATGCTCTGACGAACTGCAATCACTTGTGCCCCCACGACGTGAGCACCCTCGACAAACCCGACAGGCTGCTAAATCCCACCCCGACACTGTAGAGATCCCTAGATGTAAAAGATCTTTTTACTCCAATAGTTTCTTCCCCAGAACCGCAAGACTCTGGAATTCCATTTCAGGTCCCTGCTTCCCCAACAGTACTGACGTGCAGAAGTTCAAGTGTAACGTGAACCGACATCTTGCTGCCCAAATCCCTACATAGTGCCCCAGTAGTTGTTGCCCCTGATAGTAGCCCCCTACACCAAAGTGGCAATGTGCCTTGTTTGGGGTGAAAATGTAATAAAAGAAAAAAAAAAATATATATATCGGTGAGAATGGCCCCAAACGAAACTGAAGAAAGACTGATATATGGCGATGTGTTCACATTTACAGACTCATAAAAATCAATATTATCAACCTGCAGATAAGCGCTCCTTTACCCCCATCTCCTACCCCACATCTTCTCCATGTCCTTTTTGTTTGGAACTGTCATTCCACGACGACATTCATGTAACTTTTTTTTTTCCAATTTATTTTGTACTAGCGGGGGTGCTCGGCCTTGCCCGGGTGTGTGAAGGTGGTGTAGTAAGAAACCTCCGGTTGAGGTGTAAAAAAAAGTGGTAGTATTGGGGGTGGGATCACAACAACAGTTTAGGTGGAGAGAGGTGTTAAAAAGTGGTAGTTGGCAGGCAGGCTCGAACCCGTAACGCGAAGGAGGAAAAGAAGGTTTAAAAAAAATGTCTCTATCGCGCGACCAGAAGTCCTTTTTTTTACTCATGTTCACCCCTTACGAAGCATATCGCCACTTGGACGTAAGGGGCTACTATTCGGGGTCATGTCTAGGAAAGATTAACAAGATATTTGTCTATGACATATTTAAACTTCTGCATATCAGTACAGCTAGGGAAGCAGGCAGCAGGAAGGGAATTCCAAAGTCTAGCTGTTCGAGGGGATATAGGGCCATTAACAGTGAAGGGTTAATATCTTATTGCTAAGCAGGTTTGTCGGGGACATGTACGTCGAGGGGGTACAAGTGAAACGAGTTCATCAGAACACATTCCATTAAAATATTCGTAAAACAGGCACAGTGATGCAACATTGCGGTGATGAGACAGGGGCTGGAGCTTAGTTGATAAAGTGGGACCGATTAGATTGACAACTCTTTTTTGGATTTTATCTAAGAAGGAGAGACTAGTGGTAGCTGCACCAGCCCAGCTGTGGCAACAATACTCCATGCATGGGCGAATGGTGGCCTTATAGAGGTACAGGATACTCTCAGGCGTGAGTAGTCTTCTAGCTTGATAGAGGGAACCCAACTTCTTTGCAGCAGCCTTTGCAATGTCCTCTACATATTTGTTCCAGTTCATATTGCCCGCAAATGTTAGGCCAAGGAGTTTGAAGGTAGAATTCTCAGGTAGGGTGCTATTTGTCATGAATATGGGGGGGGGGTCTTGTAATTGTTAAAGGAGAGCAGCTTAGTTTTACTCGCATTAAATATCACCATCCATTTGCGGACCAATTCCACTATACTCTGAAGGTCATTTTCTAACGATTCTGCCATTTATGTATCTATGTACATCTGTTCTTCTCTCATGCATATTATAGAACGTTGTATCATCATCAAATATACCCATCTCGGACACAATATTATCAGGGAAGTCGTTTATGAATATCAGGAATCATAATGGTTCAAGAACCGACCCCTAAGGCACTTCCGCATTAATATTATGCTCCTTGGATGTACGTCCGTCAATGACAACCTGTATGCTTCTATTGTCTAAAAAGGATCTTATATTTAGTATACGTCCAATTATATCCTTACGATTTAATTTTCATTAGCAGCCCTTCATGCCAGACTTTGTCAAATGCCTTGGGTATATCAAGGCGTCGCCTGCCTTTTCCAGTACATGGTAAATGCGTTCAGAGATGACTGTTAAAATATCTGCAGTAGAACGACATTGCTTGAATCCATCCAATGTCAGAGAGAAGATTTGCTTATGCGAGGTGGTGAACTAGTGCTTGATTAATTAAGGTCTCAAAGATTTTAGCGAAGAGTGGGAGGAGACTAATGGGGTGATAATTGAGAGTGTCTGTTCTTTCACTAGAATTCTTGTACACTGGTATCACAGAGGCCATCTTCCAGCTATTAGGGAAGCAAGATTCAGCAAGGCATTTATTGTAAAGCTTGGAAAGTATGGAGCTAGCTCGGCTGAACATTTCTTAATTAGTAATGCAGGGATGAGATCAGGCCCTCACGCCTTTGAGGTGTCTAAATTTTTTATGATATCGCGGACATGAGAAGGTGTGATTTTTGCATCATCTAATGTGACTTCAGTCCACATAGGGAAATTTGGGAAGGAGTTGTTTGTTGGCTTTAAGGTAGAGTTTCTAGCATCTACGAATTTTTGCCTATTCCACTCTTACAATGATTTCTAGCATCTACGAATTTTAGCTATTCCACTCTTACAATGATTTCTATCATCTACGAATTTTTGCTATTTCACTCTTACAATGATTTCTAGCATCTACGAATTTTTGCTATTCCACTCTTACAATGATTTCTAGCATCTACGAATTTTTGTCTATTTCACTCTTACAATGATTTCTAGCATCTACGAGTTTTTGCTATTTCACTCTTACAATGATTTCTATCATCTACGAATTTTTGCTATTCCACTCTTACAATGATTTCTAGCATCTACGAATTTTTGCTATTTCACTCTTACAATGATTTCTAGCATCTACGAATTTTTGTCTATTTCACTCTTACAATGATTTCTAGCATCTACGAATTTTTGCTATTTCACTCTTACAATGATTTCTAGCATCTACGAATTTTTGCTATTTCACTCTTACAATGATTTCTAGCATCTACGAATTTTTGTCTATTTCACTCTTACAATGATTTCTAGCATCTACGAATTTTTGCTATTTCACTCTTACAATGATTTCTAGCATCTACGAGTTTTTGCTATTTCACTCTTACAATGATTTCTAGCATCTACGAGTTTTTGCTATTTCACTCTTACAATGATTTCTAGCATCTACGAGTTTTTGCTATTTCACTCTTACAATGATTTCTAGCATCTACGAGTTTTTGCTATTTCACTCTTACAATGATTTCTAGCATCTACGAATTTTTGCTATTTCACTCTTACAATGATTTCTAGCATCTACGAGTTTTTGCTATTTCACTCTTACAATGATTTCTAGCATCTACGAATTTTTGCTATTTCACTCTTACAATGATTTCTAGCATCTACGAATTTTTGCTATTTCACTCTTACAATGATTTCTAGCATCTACGAGTTTTTGCTATTTCACTCTTACAATGATTTCTAGCGTCTACGAATTTTTGCTATTTCACTCTTACAATTATTTCTAGCATCTACGAATTTTTGCCTATTTCACTCTAACAATGATTTCTAGCATCTACGATTTTTTGCCTATTTCACTCTTACAATGATTTCTAGCATCTACGAATTTTTGCCTATTTCACTCTTACAATGATTTCTAGCATCTATGAATTTTTGCTATTTCACTCTTACAATGATTTCTAGCATCTACGAATTTTTGCCTATTTTTATTTGACTTATGACGTACAAACCGGCGGAATGCATGCTGTCTTTGTGCAATGGCAGCTGCACAATCTGCAGTGAATCATGGGGGTGAGTGGGGCTTGCTATAATACTTCCGTGTGGGAGCATGTGCTTCAATTCTCGCTTTGCCCCATTCAGTTGTCTCATTGGCACACTGTTCAGCAGGAAGAAAAGATATTAATCCATAGGGCATCTCCGATGTGTTTTCTAGTGGTTTCTCTTGGGATTTCTACACAACTGACCATCTAGTAAATGCTCTGCAACAAAAAAAGAAAACCGGTTTTCATCAAACGGAAATGGAATCATGTCGTCTTTTCAAGTGCACACATTTTTTCGTTCCATCATGCATTCTAGCATCTACGAATTTTTGCTTATTTGTATTTGACTTATGACGTACAAATCGGCGGCATGCATGCTGTCTTTGTGCAATGGTAGCTGCACAATCTGCAGTGAACCATGGGGGTGAGTGGAGCTTGCTATAATACTTCTTGAGCGTTGAAATTAAATGTAGACAATCAAACCTAGACGACGGCTTTGCGAAAATGTCGACTCAAAAACCAATTCTTCCTTGTAAAAACGTGCCCAGTTAAGGGTGAAGGAATTAATGTTTATGGCCAATTTTTCGATATTTACCGTTCGAGACGTTGAGCTTAAAGTGGTACCGATCTCGTCAGGATCCGTCGTGTCTGTCAAAAGATTTTGTTGGCCGAGTGTTTGTAAGCGTGTGTTGAGCAAAAAATAAAAAATAAAAAATAATAATAAAATAATAATAATAAAATAAAATAATAAATAAAAGTTGTAGTAGGCACACAGTCTCGAACCCGTGACAACAAGGCAGAAAAAAGTTGAGGTGTGTGTAAGCGTCTTGGCTGAACAAAAAAAAAAAAGGAAAATGGGTAGCGCAAAAAAAGAAGAAGGAAAATGGCGAGCGCAAAAAAAAGAAGGAAAATGGCGAGCGCAAAAAAAAAAGAAGGAAAATTGCGAGCGCAAAAAAAAGAAGGAAACTGGCGAGCTCAAAAAAAAAAAAAAGGAAAATGGCGAGCGCAAAAAAAAGGAGGAAAATGGTGAGCGCAAAAAAAAAAAAGGAAAATGGCGAGCGCAAAAAAAAGGAGGAAAATGGTGAGCGCAAAAAAAAAGGAAAATGGCGAGCGCAAAAAAAGGAGGAAAATGGTGAGCGCAAAAAAAAAAGGAAAATGGCGAGCGCAAAAAAAAGGAGGAAAATGGCGAGCGCAAAAAAAAAAGAAGGAAAATTGCGAGCGCAAAAAAAAAGAAGGAAAATGGCGAGCGCAAAAAAAAAGGAAAATGGCGAGCGCAAAAAAAAGGAGGAAAATGGTGAGCGCAAAAAAAGGAAAATGGCGAGCGCAAAAAAAAAGAAGGAAAATGGCGAGCGCAAAAAAAAGAAGTAAAATGGCGAGCGCAAAAAAAAAAAAGGAAAATGGCGAGCGCAAAAAAAAAGGAGGAAAATGGTGAGCGCAAAAAAGGAAAATGGCGAGCGTAAAAAAAAAAAAGAAGGAAAATGGCGAGCGCAAAAAAAAAGAAGGAAAATGGCGAGCGCAAAAAAAAAAGGAAAATGGCGAGCGCAAAAAAAAGGAGGAAAATGGTGAGCGCAAAAAAAGGAAAATGGCGAGCGCAAAAAAAAAAGAAGGAAAATGGCGAGCGCAAAAAAAGAAGGAAAATGGCGAGCGCAAAAAAAGGAAAATGGCGAGCGCAAAAAAAAAGAAGGAAAATGGCGAGCGCAAAAAAAAAAAAGGAAAATGGCGAGCGCAAAAAAAAAGGAGGAAAATGGTGAGCGCAAAAAAAAGGAAAATGGCGAGCGCAAAAAAAAGAAGGAAAATGGCGAGCGCAAAAAAAAAGAAGGAAAATGGCGAGCGCAAAAAAAAGAAGGAAAATGGCGAGCACAAAAAAAGGAAAATGGCGAGCGCAAAAAAAAAAGAAGGAAAATGGCGAGCGCAAAAAGAAGAAGGAAAATGGCGAGCGCAAAAAAAAAAAAGGAAAATGGCGAGCGCAAAAAAAAAGGAAAATGGCGAGCGCAAAAAAAAAGAAGGAAAATGGCGAGCGTAAAAAAAAAAGGAAAATGGCGAGCGCAAAAAAAAAAAAAGGAAAATGGCGAGCGCAAAAAAAAAAAAGGAAAATGGCGAGCGCAAAAAAAAAGAAGGAAAATGGCGAGCGCAAAAAAAAAAGGGAAATTGCGAGCGCAAAAAAAGAAGGAAAATGGCGAGCGCAAAAAAAAGAAGGAAAATGGCGAGCGCAAAAAAAAAAAAGGAAAATGGCGAGCGCAAAAAAAAAAAAAGGAAAATGGCGAGCGCAAAAAAAAAAGGAAAATGGCGAGCGCAAAAAAAAAGGAGGAAAATGGTGAGCGCAAAAAAAAAGGAAAATGGCGAGCGCAAAAAAAAAGGAGGAAAATGGTGAGCGCAAAAAAAGAAGGAAAATGGCGAGCGCAAAAAAAAAGGAGGAAAATGGTGAGCGCAAAAAAAAAAAGGAAAATGGCGAGCGCAAAAAAAAAAGGAAAATGGCGAGCGCAAAAAAAAAAAAGAAAATGGCGAGCGCAAAAAAAAAAAAGGAAAATGGCGAGCGCAAAAAAAGAAGGAAAATGGCGAGCGCAAAAAAAAGAAGGAAAATGGCGAGCGCAAAAAAAAGGAGGAAAATGGTGAGCGCAAAAAAAAGAAGGAAAATGGCGAGCGCAAAAAAAAGAAGGAAAATGGCGAGCGCAAAAAAAAAGAAGGAAAATGGCGAGCGCAAAAAAAAAAAAGGAAAATGGCGAGCGCAAAAAAAAAAGGAATATGGCGAGCGCAAAAAAAAAGAAGGAAAATGGCGAGCGCAAAAAAAAAAAGAAGGAAAATGGCGAGCGCAAAAAAAAAAAAAGGAAAATGGCGAGCGCAAAAAAAAATTGTAGTAAGAAGGCTCAAACCTGTAACGCGCGGTCTTATCGATGCACCTATCGTGATTGTGACGTCACGTTTGGTTGAAATAAACCAGAAGTGATATAGGTTTAAATTAAGGCTAGACAATCGAAAAGAGGCGATGATTTTCAAAAATATCGTCGAAAAATTCGACCCCTCCCTGCAGAAAAGTACACAGTTGAGGGTGAAGGAATTAATGTTTTTAGCCAATTTTTCGATATTTATCGTCCTAAGGGTTGAACTTCAAAATGATACCAATCTCGTGAAAATCCGTCGCCTCTCTGGAAAGTTTTAGGCATGCATACATACATACATACATACATACATACATATATACATGATGATTGCAACGTCTTGTCAGACGAGTGCCACTCCCTCAGACATTTAAAATCCATGAGCCCAAATGCTTGAGGGAGTATCTATACAAATATGATGTTACAGAGTCTTAGCTTTGTACGACAGCTAAGTCTCTCTCTCGGTTCAAAATGTTGAAATCCAGCAACAAGCAAGAGCAAGATATCCAGCAACAAATTAAACTGCAGACCAGCTTAATGCGGGTAATGGTCTTCCGCTTTATGGTTTTTTAAATCAGAGATTTGCTTCTCCTAGAAAGGTTGCCTTCACCACGGCTTACGGGAGCGCTCTCCACCCTAATACACACATATACACACACAAATATACAAGGTGCTAGTTGGCGGTTGACCCAGAAAAAGAGTTCATTCGCCCTTTACATACATACATACATACATACATACATACATCTAAACAGACAGGTGGGATTTATTTAATAAGTTATTATTTTATTGTGTATCGTTTCGTTATGCTTGTTCGACCTCATCCCGACTCATTGAGGTGTTGCATTAAATTTCTATATATGTGTTAAATAAATATTATATCTTATCCACGTGTTGTGTCATTCTTCTTTTGCAGTCAATTCGTTCAAGGTCAAATAAGGATTATCCAGGAATCTTAGACAACGTGTCACTTCAGGTCGCAATTCTGCGCCCGACACATTTTTTGTTTTCTTTATTTCTGTATTTAGTGTTTCAAGCAATGTAGGTCGAAGCGCTTATTATGAAATCGAACGAACTCAGAAAACTGTAAAATAGTGCATATAGGCGCGTGGGAAAATATAAGCAGCGAAGGATGTCAAATTAGAAAAAGAAAAAAAAAGAAAAATAGAGAAACAAAATGCATCACGTGATTGAGAGAAGAAAAGTGCGCGTCGAAGGAAATGGACGTGTAAAGTCGAAGACAAGAATAGGCCAGCTGTTGTCAGATGGACCTGTGGCAGTGAGAGACTATTTAACGTGCAATAAAACTTTTGTTAAAAAAGAAAAAAATGCTGATCCAGATTTCTATTTATTTATTTCTTTGTTTGAAACTGCTACGTTACAGAACGTTACAGCATGTTACAGAACGAGGATTATAAGAAGGGTTAAGAAAACGCATCTTCAGAGATAAGTTCCGCAAACATTTTCCTCTTTTATTAAATGTTTTATCTGTGTAGTGTTTTTGCTGGCATCACAATATCTTGAATTGAAAAAAAAAATGGCGCTACGAATGATGTCATTACTTTCTTTTTTCATTAGCTTTATATTCTGTAAAATAACCCCCCAAAAATCAAACAATTTTCCTCTACAAAACATTCAAACCAACCATCATGATTAAATATTTAAAAATATATAAACAACTCAAAGCATATAATTTTTCTTTCAAAATTACTGTATTTGTCATTAAATAGTTCGAAAATAGTTGAAATTAGTGTTGAGAATATAAACCAGAATCAGAATCGGAATCAGAATCGGAATCAGAATCGGAATCTGGATCGGAATCAGAATCGGAATCAGAATCGGAATCAGAATCAGAATCAGAATCGGAATCTGGATCGGAATCAGAATCGGAATCAGAATCGGAATCAGAATCAGAATCAGAATCGGAATCTGGATCGGAATCAGAATCGGAATCAGAATCGGAATCAGAATCGGAATCAGAATCGGAATCAGAATCGGAATCAGAATCAGAATCAGAATCGGAATCAGAATCAGAATCAGAATCGGAATCAGAATCGGAATCAGAATCGGAATCTGGATCGGAAAAATCGGAATATTTTGTGATATCAGAATCGATATCAGAATGGATATTTTTTTTAGACTAGTTCCCGATTCCAAAGACGAATCTTTTAATGTTTTTTTCTTTAAACATAAGACTCAACGTTATAAATCCAATTCAATACTTGAGCATTGTTAATTCACATGCCCGTCATACCAGCAGCCGAATAGTGTAACGGTTAGAAGCACGGATTATCGTCTAGGCGATCGAGTTTGTCTTGAGGTAGTTGCTTTTCTAGTCGCAACGATGAGCTGCGAAACAGTACAGTACGTGGATGACTATATATTAATGCTAGAACAATTAATCGAACTCGGAAATCAGAAAAATCAGAAGATTTGGGGGTATCGGAATCAGTATCGGAATCAGAAAATTGATGTCTATTTTCCGATGCCAAAAACGATTCTTTTGACTCTTTTTTTATTTGATTTTGTTTAAACCCAAATCTTCCATCGTTAGTAATAATGATAAAATTAGTCCTAGCGCGAAAGAGTTTTAAATAATAATAATAATAATAATAATAATAATAATAATAATAATAATAATAACAAAGACTTTCGCTGGCGAGGACTACTATCGACCGTAACCAGTTATACAGGTCTTTTGGAATTTTCATCTCTATTTTTCTCGTTATGTACTGAATATTTGTTAATGAAACCTATATAAAATATGTTCCTTATTAAATTTTAAAGAATTTCTATTCTGAAAGAAGTTTAAAAAAAATTAATCTAAAAGAGTTATTTAAAAGTTTTTGTTTAATAAAATTCAGATTCATTCAGATGTATTACAAAGAGGGGGTTGCAAAAATGAGTCGTGGTGTGAGGAGAAATACAAACTGAAACAGAGAGAATATTCAGACCTGTAATAATACAAAGAGGGTGTTGCAAAAATGAGTTGTGGTGTGAGGAGAAATAAACTAAAACAGAGAGAATATTCAGACCTGTAATAATACAAAGATGGCGTTACAAAAATGAGTTGTGGTGTGAGGAGAAATACAAACTGAAACAGAGAGAATATTCAGACTTGTAACAATACAAAGAGGGTGTTGCAAAAATGAGTTGTGGTGTGAGGAGAAATACAAACTGAAACAGAGAGAATATTCAGACCTGTAATAATACAAAGAGGGTGTTGCAAAAATGAGTTGTGGTGTGAGGAGAAATAAACTAAAACAGAGAGAATATTCAGACCTGTAATAATACAAAGATGGTGTTGTAAAAATGAGTTGTGGTGTGAGGAGAGATACAAACTGAAACAGAGAGAATATTCAGACCTATAATAATACAAAGAGGGTGTTGCAAAAATGAGTTGTGGTGTGAGGAGAAATAAACTTAAACAGAGAGAATATTCAGACCTGTAATAATACAAAGAGGGTGTTGTGAAAATGAGTTGTGGTGTGAGGAGAAATACAAACTGAAACAGAGAATATTCAGACCTGTAATAATACAAAGATGGTGTTGCAAAAATGAGTTGTGGTGTGAGGAGAAATACAAACTGAAACAGAGAATATTCAGACCTGTAATAATACAAAGATGGTGTTGCAAAAATGAGTTGTGGTGTGAGGAGAAATACAAACTGAAATAGAGAGAAGTAGAGTTTTAAAATATAATCTTAAAAAGATAACATGCAAGTTTTACAAAGTAAGGTATAAAAATTTAATTTAAATTGAATCCAAAAATTACCTTGGATTTATTTTATGTAATGTACATTTTTTTGCAATTTAAAAACATTATCTTTCATCTAACAATTAATTATATAGATATAAAATTTTCAATAATTTTTTTTAAGTGCAACAGAATGTATATTACATAAAATAAATCCAAGGTAATCTTTTGATTCAATTTAAATTAAATTTTTATACTTTTTTTTTTTAATTTATAAAAGTGCACTTTGAAGATAAATACATTTCAAATTGAATCTTGTACCTTTATTTTTAAAGCCTATAGTAAAAATATTTTGTTTAACAATTTTCATGCCTTGAATGAAATGCTTTTCTAATTTGTATCTTATCTTTTTAAGATTATATTTTAAAACTCTCCTTCTCTCTATTTCAGTTTGTATTTCTCCTCACACCACAACTCATTTTTGCAACCACCTCTTTGTATTATTACAGGTCGTAATATTCTGTTTCAGTTTGTATTTCTCCTCACACCAAAACTCATTTTTTGCAACTACTCTTTGTAATACAGGTCTGAATAATGAGACAATCTGAATTTTTTAACAAAAACTTTAAAATAACTTTTTTTAGATTAATTGTTTTTAAACTTCTTTCAGAATAGAAAATCTTTAAAATTTAAACTTTGAAGATAAATACATTTCAAATTGAATCTTGTACCTTTATTTTTAAAGCCTATAGTAAAAATATTTTTTTAACAATTTTTATGCCTTGGATGAAATGCTTTTCTCACTTGTAATAAATATTTATTGATTTTAAATTACCAATAAAGTTGTATTTTTACGTTTAGGAACAGATCTGCATAGATAGATTCGTATGAGTTTTTCCGAAAATCGGGTGAAATAACAATTTTATAGTTAAACTAGCGGGGGTACCCGGCGTTGCCCGAGTGTTTGTTTCCGGGACGGGGGGGGGGAGTTTAAAAAAATGTTATGGTAGGTAAGTAGAAAGGATTAAACCCGGAGTCATGAGTAAAAGTAGGAAAATAAAGTGTGAAAAAAAAAAACATCTGCAACGTTAACAGTTCGGCCACCAAGAAAAGTCCATTCCAGTTGTTTAGGAAAAAAAAAAAAAAAACACTATGGTAGGTCGGCGCGAACGTGAAAATATAATGTGAACTGTCCAGCACCCTAACCACTACGCCACAGAGCTCTGCAGCTTAGTTTAGTGATTTTAAATAACTTGACATGATAGAACTACGAAGCCAAACCGGTGTTCTCTTCTCAACTATTCCTTGTGAACGATCCCCAAACGGTGTTAAGTGGTGGCAGGGGGAGGAGGAATTTTTAAGAGAGAAAATATCTTACCACTTCCATTGATCTTAACCGATTTTGGCCGTGATTTCTCAGCAGAAAAAGTATAGAAATCTAAGATTATCGAGGAATTTGAGAACTAATAAGCCTATAACAAACCTCAGATATTGTTCTGCCGTTTGTGCATAATGTATTTGCATGATATATCTTGATTTTTAATCCTATTAAGGTCAAAATCCCACGGGAAAAAATGAGTTCATTTTATTTATATAGAATAGATAGATAGAAGAAGAATAGAATAGATAGAAGAGAAGAGAAGAGAAGAAGAGAAGAGAAGAGAAGAGAAGAAGATAGAAGAAGAGAAGAAGATAGAAGAAGAAGATAGATAATTAAATATTTATAAAGAATCAGAATCGCACTCAGTAATTGTTTTTTTTTATTACATTTTCACCCCAAAACAAGGCGTCTTGCCACTTTGATGTAGGAGGCTACTATCAGGGACATATGCTACAGGGGTACTATGTAGGGAGTTGGGCAGCAAGATGTTCGTTCACATTCCACTTGAACTTCTGCATGCCAGTACTGTTGGGGAAGCAGGAACCCGGAATGGAATTCCAAAGTCTAGCGGTTCTGAGGAAGAAACTAGTGGAGAAGAAAGCTCTCTTACATCTAGGGATCTCTACTGTGAAGGGGTGGGATTTAGCTGCTTGTCGGGTTTGTCGGGAGTATTTACGTCGAGGGGGTAAAAGTGCTTGCAGTTCATCAGAGCACTCACCATTAAAATACTTGAAGAACAGGCAGAGGAATGCAACATTTCGGTGATGGGACAGAGGCTGAAGCTTAGATGACAGTTCAGGACCTATCAGGTTGGCGACTCTCTTTTAAATCTTGTCTGGGAGCGAGAGACTAGTAGCAGATGCACCAGCCCAAATATGACAACAATACTCCATACATGGGCGAATGGTGGCATTATACAGGATACTTTCGGGTGTTGGGAGCTTTCTAGCACGGTAGAGAGAGGAGTTTGAAAGATGTACTTTCAGATAAAGAGTCTTTGGGCATTGCTATTGGTGGTAGAGAATATTTCTTGTAATTATTGGAGGAAACAAATTTAGTCTTATATCGGAATCGGGAAAAATATTGGAATCGTTCCATCACTAATATATATATATATATATATATATATATATATATATATATATATATATATATATATATATATATATATATATGAAAATTCGGTACTTGTACAGTTTAGTCAAGACATTAAAAAATGAAAATATCGAAAACAGGTTATATTGTACGTATTCGTTATGGAACGAAGTTCTCAAAAAAAAAAATTCACTTAATTTCATCACATAGTTTTTTTTTTTTTACAGCGAAAAAAACAATTTGTTATCATACCGAGCAAAAAGTTCGATTTTTAGGAAGAAAATCTAGAATTAAAGATGGGGAGGGAGTGTCGGCGCGTTAAACGGAGTTATCTCCCCGTGGCGTGTTCAGCAAATTTCACAATGGCTCACTTCAATGTGCTCTCATAAAATCGATCAAATTAAATGAATTTTTTTCCGGAGATCTTCAGTCCAAAACGGATTCGTACAATATAACCTTTCTTCGATATTTTCATTTTTTAATGTCTTGACTTAACTGTACAAATACCGCGAATTCTTTTGGGGAACCAAATTTAATTATGGCTAAACATAGATCAATTAACATTATGGGAATAAACACATCGGAATCTAATTAATTTCACACCCATGCTACATCGCATTCTAGAGAACCTATTGCTTCTTTTTTTTTTACACAGTGATCACCACTTATCAAGGCCCGGAAGCCACTCAGGGATAAGAGTTATTGCAAGTACATTACGTTAGTGTGGAGGTTTGATGAAGTGTTTACTTAAGGGGGCGGTTCATTAGGAATTTGTTAACATTGGACTTGAAAACATCCAAGTTGTAGTCCGGTGGTAAGCAGGCAGACGGAACAGAGTTCCACAGGCGTGCAGTTCTAAGAAAGAAGCTTTGTTCATGGAATCCACGTTTTGATTTAGGCACAGATAAAGAGTGGGGGAAATTTTTCACAGTGGATTCGGCTAGACAGGTGTTTTTCGTGAAAGATTGGCGAGGGGGGACCAGAGATTGGAGTTCAGACGAGCACTTGCCATGGAAATAACGATAAAACAAGGATAGGCTCGCAACGTCTCTTCTGTGGGAGAGAGGTTGCAGGGTAGAGAAAAGGGCATCCCCCACTAAGCCACGAAGTCTATTTTGTCAAGGCAGGATAGGCTGTTTTTAGCAGCTTCTGCCCAGATATGGCAACAGTATTCCATCCTTGGACGTACTTGGCTTTTATGTAGATAGAGAATTTTATATAGATAGAGAATTGCACCTTCTTTTATAAAATTATTTTATATAAAATTCTTTCCAGTTGACGAAAAAAATTTATATGTGGAGTTTGAATCTACAGACCACGTCATGCAAAAAAATAAAAATAAAATAAAGAAAAATAAATAAATAAATAAAAACACGCTATCAACTTACCCACAGTAGGATTTTCACGGCCCGTTGTTCTATCATTGTTGCTAAGCGACAACATAGAAAAAAATGGCTTTAACGATGATAGATAAATAAAAAATAACGGTTTCGATTATCGATTATCGGTAATTATCGGGGGGTATGCTGAGACAAATATTAAGATCACTCGCAGACTAAAGTTCTGTAAGTTTTAAAGAAAATCTGTTTAGCCGTTTCTAAGTCTATAAGGGACGAACTTCCCCACACAGACAGAGTTACATTTATATAATTTTAAAGAAGTTATATATATATATATATATATATATATATATATATATATATATATATATATATATATATATATATATATATTTGTTATTGTTGTTGTTTTATTTAAATAATAAATACAGTTAAATAGTGTCTTCGCCTCGAAGCCCATTTTTATTTACTTTAGAAAGTCGCCTATAATTTATTTGGACGTATATAACATTTTTATTTATTTTTATTATTTTTAAAACAGTAATCTACGTACAATATATATATACAATATATATATATATATATATATATATATATATATCTTTTCTTATTCTCTTTTTATCTTTCTTCTTCTTCTATCTATTCTATCTTATATATATATTATTATTATTATTATTATTATTATTATTTATATATATATTATATATAATATATATATTATATATATATTATATATATATATTATATATATATATATATTATATATATATTATTATTATCATTATTATTTATATATATATATATCTTCTCTTATTCTCTTTCTATCTTTCATCTTCTATCTATTCTATCTTATATATATATTATTATTATTTATATATATATTATATATATATTATATATATATATATATATATATATATATATATATATATAAAATCAACTCATTTTTCCCGTTGAGTTTGACCTTAATACGATTAAAAATCACGACATTACATTCAAATGTAATATCCCCACACTTCAGCACAAATTTAGATTTTGTTATTGTTGTTATTTTTCAAGCGATACATACGGTTAATATTGGCTCCGCCTCGGAGCTCATTTTTTTATTTACTTAGAAAGTCGCCCTTTTTAATTTGGACGTATATAACATTTTTATTTATTTTTATTATTTTTAAAACAGTAATCTACGTACACGCGTGTTTCAAGGTCATTACCTCTCATCAGCGTAGTTTAACTGTTTCTAGGGATCGAACCTCAGACCATGTTTACCACAGTCCGGTGCCTTAACCGTTAGGCCATAATCCCTAGATTAATTATACTGTTTTATTTTTATCGCTTATAAATTTAGATTTTGTTATTGTTGTTATTTTTCAAGCGATACATACGGTTAATATATATATATATATATATATATATATATATAAAATAAGCTCATTTTTTCCACGTATGAGTTTGACCTTAATAGGATTAAAAATCACGACATTACTTCACCACAGGATTTGAGCTGTGCTATAGGCCTACTACCCGTACATTTCTATATTTTTTTCCGGTGAGAGTTCACTGCCACAATTGGTTAGAATCAATGGTAGTTGTAATATCTTTTCTCTCTATTCGATTCATACTCCGCCCGCGACGACTTAACGCCGCTGCGGTTACGTCTACAGGGGAATATACGAGGAACACCGGTTTGAGTTCTTAGGCGTAGATGGAAAGTGTCAGATATTTTTTCCGCCTTAGCCTTGATGCTTCGAGTTCGAGCCTGTCTTCCTACCTAAACTTTTTTTTCCCTCTTTTACACCTTTTTTGTTTTGTTTTGGTTTTTACACCTTTTTTCCCTTTTTTTTTTACATTTGTTCGCTATTTTGCTTTGTTTTGGTTTTGCCAATTTTTTATAACATCGTGTTTTTTTATAATATTAAAACAGGGTCCCCCTCCTACATACACACCGCCAAACACCCGGGCAACACCGGGTACCCCCCGCTAGTATATATATATATTATTTTTGAAACAGCAACCTACGTACACGCGTGCTTCAAGGTAACTACCTCTCATCAGCATAGACACAGCACTCTCCCTTGACACTAGCGCACAAGTACATGTATTTGGTGATTTTAATGTCCAGCACAAAAACTGGCTTGGATTCTCTACTTATACAGATGCACAACACAACTTGCAGCACAACACAACTTGCACAGCTGCCATTGCGCAAACGCAGCATGCGTACCGCAGATTTTACCGACAAAAGTCCAGTTCAAACAGACAGAATTATATAGAAACTAGAAGTAACGTTAAGAAAGAAATAGCGACAGCTATGAGAAAATTTACTGAAACCACTAAAAAACGCATCGAAGCACAAAAATTAGGAACGCCTGACTTCTGACAGTGTAGTAAATAATGGGCAATCGACCATTTCCCACTAACCAACAATCACGAGGTTGTTTTCTCAGCAACCGAGAAGGAAAACATGCTTGCCAGTCGGCTTGCCTCAAACTCTATACTGGACCCTTTCAACCACCCCCTACCTTACTTTCCTATGCGGACAGACGCCACGCTAGATGATCTGAAAATCACCCCTGCTCAGGTGCATGCTATCATAAAAAAACCCTTGACACTTCAAAAGCATGTGGACCCGATCTCATCCCAGCTGTGCTATTTAAAAAGTGCTCAGCCGAAGTAACTCCAGTTCTCTCCAAACTCTACAATAAATGCCTTAATGAATCTTGCTTTCCGAGCTGTTGCAAAACTGCCTATGTGGTACCAGTATTCAAGAATTCTGGCGAAAGAACTGACCCATTAAAGTATCGCCCCATTAGCCTCCTCCCAGTTTTTGCCAAAATATTTGAGACCTTGATTAACCATGCTCTAGTCCATCACCTTACAGATGCTAAACTTCTGACCGACCAACAATATGGATTTCGACAAGCCCGTTCCAGGGCAGACATTCTAACTGTAATCTCTGAATGTATATACCATTCACTGGACAAAGCGGGGAGGGCAGAGCGGTAACTCTAGATATATCTAAGGCTTTTGACAGGGTATGGCATGAGGGTCTCATTTCCCTACGCCATAACTCTGTCAGTTTTAAGTATACAGACTCAAAATTTGATATACAGGATACTGAGATTTGGTATAATCTTCGTGATCGGTTTTGGTCAGAAATTTGGCTATTTAGGGGTCAAAGTTCAACGATTTGACCTTTGAGAACTCTACCAAACTCCTCCGACAATTTTGGGTCTAAACACTTGAAATTTTAGATATAAGTACCTTGGGCATGTATGTAACTTAATAACTTGATTTGAGCCCAACACCATAAACGTTAAGGGGTCATAATAGGAGTCAAAGTTTTAAAAAATTGACCGCTGCGGTCTCTACCAAATTACTCAAATAATTTCTGGTCTAAACATTTGAAATTTTACATAAAGAGTATTCAAAGATAGAGCAAGTTTTTTAATCGGTTTGGGTCGAAAATTTTTAGTTACGAATATATGTATGTATGGATGTAAGTATGGCGAAGGGCGAATGAACTCTTTTTCTGGGTCAACGGCCAACTAGCACCGTGTATATTTGTGTGTGTGTATATGTGTATTGAGGTGGAGAGGGCTCCCGTAAGCCGTGGTGAAGGCAACCTTTCTAGGAGAAGCAAATCTCTGATTTAAAAAAAACATAAAGCGGAAGACCAGTACCCGCATTAAGCTGGTCTGCAGTTTAATTTGTTGCTGGCTATCTTGCTCTTGCTTGTTGCTGTATCTCAACATTTTGAACCGAGAGAGAGAGACTTAGCTGTCGTACAAAGCTAAGACTCTGTAACATGATCTTCGTATAGATACCCCCTCAGGTATTTGGGCTCATGGATTTTAAATGTCTGAGGGAGTGGCACTCGTCTGACAAGACATTGCAATCATCATGTATTTATGTATGTTTGCATGTCTGCCTAAAACTTTTGATAGAGATCAGTATCGGTTTAAAGTTCGACCTTTCAGACCACACATATCGAAAAATTGGCTTAAAACATTAATATCTTCCCCTTCAACTTTTCTACATGCTGGGTCGTTTTTCTCGCCGAAATCTTTGAAAGTCATCCTCTTCCTTCTTTTTCTAGGCTTAGTTGAAACCTACGTCACTTCCGGTTTGGTGGTGGTCGTAACAGCAAAGATGTCAGTTTTTTCCCCCGTTCTTTTCCTCCTTCGCGGTACGGATTCGAGGCTGCCTTCCTACTGCCACTTTTTTTGCTTTCTTTTTCTTTTTTTTTTTTCTGAACATACACCTCCAAACACCCAGGCAACGTGGTGCTGAAATGCGAGTATATATATATATATATACTAGACTTGGATCAGCATGTTATATTAGCTATGGAATTCATGTATGAGCGTGACACTTGTGACGTAAAGAAAATAGTTTTTTTTTGACATAACAGAAATATTTCTATGAAATTATATTAAAATGAAAAAAGAATATAGATAGATTTCTATGAGTCGTTCTGTTTATTATAATTGATTATTTTTGAAAATAAAATTACAGTTACTGAATTATAAGTGGTTGACCATACTTATAGGTAAATGTGCACTGAACAGATACCATAATGCTTAATATAGTTAAATTCAAATTTTGATATATATATATATATATATATATATATATATATATATATATATATATATATATATGCTTTTTTTTTACATCGTTCATTTCTGTATTACGTTTAAGTTATTTTAAACCCCACTCTTCCCATGTTAAATAATAATTTCGAAATAATAACGTTAATATTTCAGCATCCCAATTGTTCTTTTGGGTTTTTTTTTTCGCGTTTAAATTATCCAAATAACCACTTGTTAATGCTGTCTGCTTTTTTTTAATCGTTCATTTCTGTATTACGTTTAAGTTATTTTAAACCCTCCTCTTCCCATGTTAAATAATAATTTCGAAATAATAACGATAATATTTCAGTGCGCAGGCCATGCGCGCACGCGCAACCGGATGTCGTAAACCGGGAAGTGGGTTACATACATCGTTAATAGCTCATTTGAGTTATATAATTATATATATACTAGCAAAAGTACCCGCCGTTGACTGGGTTCAAAAACAGCCTACAGAAAATGGACTCTGATTTATGAAAGTATGATAGGTTATGAAAAGGAAGGGTTGTAAATTTGGGTTGAATTTTGGGCTATCAAAACCAAAGAAAAATATGATAAAAGTAAAAATATAATAGATAAACCCCATAATTTATTATACCATACCTGTTCACACTGAAACACTTATCACAATATTCTGTGGATCTATATTAAAAAAACCTTGTTAAACTTTGTGACATATTTCCATTCTATGGAGATCAGGCACGAACGAACACCCCATAATTTTATTATACCATATTTTTTCAAACTGAAACATAATTATCAATGTATACTCACGCAGATAGATATGAAAAGTCTTTATTAAAGTTTGTGCCTATTTCCATTCTATGGAGGCCAGGCGCGAACGCAGACCCCACAATTTTATTATACCATCCCTATTTAAGTTAAAACATACTTATCAAAGTATTATTATGTACATCTATATCAAAAACACTTGTAAACGTTTTTTTTTAATTTTTTAATTTTTTATTTCCATACTTTGTGGACCAGGCGCGAACGCAGACACCACAAGTTTAATGAACTACCGTTCTGCCAGATCAAACATACCCATTCCTGTGTCTCGATACATCTTCTATCATTATATGTTCTTAGTTTTTTTTTTTTTTAAATAGTCAACCATATAGGAGCCTATTCGTGACCACACACACACACACACACACACAGACACACACAGACACACACACACAGACAGACAGCTTTATATTATATATATATATATATACGTATGTATGTATATATTGTTTAATGTATATATATATATATATATATATATATATATATATATATATATAGTCATCAACACAAAGTAGTGTTTTTGCTGTTTCATAGTTCATCATATCATTCTTATAAATAAGTAAATAAATAAATAAATTTAATAATTAAATAATAAATAAAGAATTTAATAAATAAATTAATGGGGCAAACAATTGATCTCTATATGATATACATAGATTTTTTTCGAACAAAGTTTTGCGTAAGTAAAGACGTTGAAACCCGAACATTTTCTACTCTTGAAAAAGCCCGCGTACTAACCGGACGGATAATATATATATTTTTTTTTTTACATGGGTGTCACCGCTTATCAAGGCCCAGAGGCCACTCAAGGATAAGGGTTAATAGGTGTACATTAGTCATTGTGATTTTAGCATAGTAAACAGTGGGAATTTTGTAACTTGGATTACTTAGGGGGACGATTCAATTAGAACTTGTTCACATTGGACTTTTTTTTTTTTTTTTTTTCATAGGTATCAACACATTATCAAGGCCAAGAGGCCACTCAAGGATAAGGGTTAAAGAGTGTACAGTAGAAATTGGACAATATAATAATCATTAGTAATGAAAATTTGTTAAATTTGATAACTTATATGGAACGGCTCATCAAGAACTTATTTACGTTAGACTTGAAGACAACCATATTGTAGTCAGCCGGAAAGCAGGAAAACGGAAGACAATTCCACAGGCGTGCAGTTCTAATAAAAAAGCTTTGTTCATGGAATCTACGTTTAGGTTTAGGCACAGATAAAGAGTGGGGGAAATTATTGGTAGTGTTTACAGCTAGACGAGTGTTTTTTGTGAAAGTTTTGCGAAGGGGGACCATAGATTGAAGCTCAGTCGAACACTTTCCATGAAAATAACGATACATCAGAGACAAACTCGCAACATCTCTTCTGTGAGATAGAGGTTGCAAGGAAGAGAAAAGGACCTCTCCTACGAGGCTACGAAGTCTATTTTGAACTCTATCAAGGCAGGACAAGTCCTTTCTAGCAGCTCCTGCCCAGATGTGGCAACAGTATTCCATCCTTGGACGTAACTGGCTCTTATATAGATAGAGAATTGCATCAGCAGTGAGATATCTACTGGATCGATAGAAAGATCCCACCATTTTTCCAGCGGCCTTGGCAACAGATTTGATATACGTGTTCCATTTAAGATCAGATATATATATATATATATATATATATATTATTATTATTATTATTATTATTATTATTGATAGTATTAAACGTTAATCATTATACGTCACTTAGTAATGTGTGTGTATATATATATATATATGTATACACACTTGTGCCCGATATTATTCATACCCCTCGGATCTTTGAGATTTCTATAAGAATATTGCTCAAACCAGAAGGTAGACAATATTAAAGGGATTTCAAACAATAAATCAAGCATAAGCATTTAATTTAAACTCAACAAATAAATAAATTATGCAAGTTTGAAACATTATACAAAGAAAAACAATAATGGCACTAGTTCAAAATTATTCATACCTCTCTTACTAATAGTCAATAGCATGCCCTTTATTCTTAATAACTGCCTGTAACCGTTTTGGATATTTATCAACAAGGTTTTTACAAGCATCAACACTGATTTTTGACCATTCTTCAATGCAGTTGTTCTCCAAATCCCTCAAATTTCTAGGTTTCCGCTTTTTAACCTCAGTTTTCAATATGTGCCAGAGGTTTTCGATAGGGTTCAGATCGGGACTCTGGCTAGGCCATTCCAAAACATTAATTTGATTATCCTCAAACCATTTCTTGACTATTTTGGCAGTATGTTTTGGATCATTATCCTGTTGAAGGACCCAGTTTTGTCCTAAATGGAGCTTCTCCGCATCCTGTCTAATGTTTTTCTGGAGTATCTCCAAATATTGCTCCTTCTTCATGGTTCCATCTATCTTAACCAAACTACCTGGACCACTAGCCGAAAAGGAGCCCCAAAACATTAGGCTACCACCACCATGTTTCATCGTGGGTATGGTGTTCTTTGGGTTGTAAGCTTCTCCTTTCTTCCTCCAAACGTAAGAAGCATCCATATGGCCAAACAATTCAATTTTTGTTTCGTCAGTCCACAAAATACTTGAGAAAACGGACTCTGGAGAATTCACATGGGTCCTAGCAAACTTTAGACGTGCTGCAAGGTGTTTTCCGGTGTGCAATGGAGTCCTTCTTGGTCTTCTTCCTTTCAGACCATTTTCATGCAGAGTCCTTTGCAATGTTTGCCTTGATATTTTTATGCCAGAAGACTCCAGATTTTCTAAAATGTCCTTAGTAGTGGTGGTTGGATTTGCATTAACACTTCTTACAATATTCCGGGTGGCTCTAGCAGACAGTTTCCTTTTCCTTCCTCTACCAATCAAGTTGTTTGTTTTGTGGTGGCTCTGGAATTTTTTGATGATGCTCTGTACTGTTGCTGTAGGGACCTAAAATTTCTTGGAAATTGACTTGTAACCTAAACCATCCTTATGTGAATTCGCAATTTTAGTCCTAAGATCATTACTAAGCTCTTTTTTCTTCCCCATTTTAATAATTTTTATTCTTTTATTGGTTTTCAGTTGATATCATTTTAATTTCTGAAAAATGCAAAAAACGAAATGAAATTAATCAAAGGTTGTATAAAAGCATTCAAAATAAGAATCAAACAGGAAACAAACAGTCAGAAATTCGATTAATACTGAAAAAATAAGGGGGTATGATTATTTTTGAACATTGCAGATTTTATAAATAGCTGTATATTTCTTTTATTACAAGTATCCCGAGATTTTAAAATGACGAAAATGATCAGAAGAGGTTTATTAAGAATATGTATCAATATGGACGTAAACAATAAATTCTTACAAAGTTACACATAATAAACTCAATTTTCAAGGTGGGGTATGAATAATATCGGGCACAAGTGTATATATATATATATATATATATATATATATATATATATATATATATATATAGATATATATATATAACTACTTAATTTACTCACATAAAATTAATATACGAAAGTATAGATTTATGCGTAAACTTTAAGTATTTACTTCAAAAGTACTCAATATGTAGGTAGAGCTAGTTAGTAATTTATAAAATATATATGGCGATTAAGCTACACTGAATATTTCGCGTTTCATCCACTCTAGGATTCGTCAGGCTTATGCGCCGGACGAATCCTAGAGTGGATGAAACGCGGAATATTCAGTGTAGCTTAATCGCCATATATATTTTATAAATTACTAACTAACTCTACCATCAAGCAAACAGTTAATAAAATATGTTAAAAAACACTTTGAAAAAGAGTTAAAAACATATTTAATCTGAAAAGGAAACACTTGATAAGTGGATAGTCC